>NW_024412377.1:114579192-114583346 GCF_014898765.1 Herpailurus yagouaroundi | reverse complement strand
TCCTTCCTTCCTTCCTTCCTTCCTTCCTTCCTTCCTTCCTTCCTTCCCTCTTTATTGAGCCTTCAAAACTCTCTTTGGTTCAGAGGACCTTTGTTAGAAGTATGAAAACTTTCAGCTAGATTAACCTAAAAGAAAAACTTGGAAGGGGAAGAAATTCACCTTCAAGTCACCAGACTGTCTTTTTCCACATTTGTGTTGTACCCATTCTCTATTCTCAAAATCAGCTCTCAGGAAAGAATACTAATAGGTTATACGTGGTACCTCTCAAGTAGAATCGAAGACCTGATTTTTCTCAAACGCAATGTGGCTGTGGGGACAGGGGAGTAGTATTCTGGACACATGAAAAGGGTGTACAAGTCACGAGGTGCTGGATATCTGCAAATAAGCCTCCCTATCTGCAGTGTGGATGGAGCTGAAAAGCAAGGTCTCACTTTCAGGTGAGACATCTACATGTCCTCAGGGTCACTTTGTAGGAAAAGTGAGTAATGGCAACAGTTTATGCTCAGTTTGTGCAAATCAGGATTGTCTTCTAGTTAGGCAGGGGAGTAAATTGCATGGAAGCTTCTGCTGAGACTGAGCACAAGGTGTTGAAGAGCCTCTTGTCAACTATTCAAACATTGCTGTTTCCTTGCTTACATCACACCTCCTCACTCCTCCAACACTCTGACTTCTGGAATAGACCCAGTGTGCAAATGCAGGACTCCAGTGTGGTGCTTCTATATTCTCTGCCATCCCTCCTTTCAGAACTTATTAAGAGGATACAAAACATAAAGATCATCTTTTCTTTGTAATATAAACAATCTGTGACTGCAGGAAAGTGGGCTGGAACTTGAGGCCTACCTATTAATCACTTTGATAGTCTGCTTTCAGCAGAAGTGACCTTTTCTGCCTGTTTATTTTGACTGTGAAAAGAGAGGCCAGGAAATGCTTTCACAGAATGGACACATCAGTAACTGGGACACATATGTGTGTATGTTCAATGAATGTTTCTCCCCCACAAATGGAAATGGTATGCAGCTCTGTTTCTATTGTTCTTACAGAATAATTGAAGTTACTCCCTCACATTCTCCAGGGAAGAAACTGAGAAATAATTTGAGGCATTAACACAACAGAAGTCTTGAAGATGAACATGGTGCCTAAACTTTTGCAAAATAGTTTTCCTTGGAGGAAACTTTAGAGGCTGAATGGTATGGATTTAGAGCTTAGATCTGGTTTATATCTGCTTCCTCAATGGAGCTGCGTTGCTTATTTTCTCTGATCCCAACTCCTTATCTATAAATGTAACGGTAACTTCCAAATCCGTCTGGGTTATTATGAAGATCAAATGAGAAAATTTATGTGAAGTGTCTGGCAGGGAGTTGATGCTCAAAATATCCTTTTGTGGTCAGAGACTGCTGGTTGCCTGACCAATATTCTTATCCCCTTTTTACTTAGGATGAGAACCTTGATTTCATTCAGATGGCAGTGCGCTCCATAATGAGGTCATATTCCCCAGCATCCCTTTCTGCTAGATATGGTCATGTGACTAAGTTTTAACCAATGAAGTGTAGTAAGTTTTTGGGTGGGAATTCTGGAAAAGTGCACCAACGGGAGACAATAAGCTAATGCAGGCTCTTTCTAATCTTTAACTCCCTAATTCCCCTGGGAAGTCGACATGATGGCTGGAGTTACCAGCCATGATAGGCATCTGGTATCTCTTTTACACAATACTGTTGGTGTAAAACCAGCCTTAGACTGCCTACCTTTTGCCCTTTTTTTTTTTTTTTTAATGTGTGGGTTAAATCAATTTTATCTTGTTGAGGCATCTGTTGTTTCTGGCCTCTCTTGATAAGCAAGGGAATGTAATTTCTAAAACAGATTTTCCTTGTACCTGTATGTTCTTCATTCCTCACACTTATCCTGTGAATGAGTAGAGTTGTTCCTATTTTACAGATAAAGAAACTGAAGTGGAGAGAGTTAAATACTTTGCCCTATATCGCATAGCTCTTCTGTGCCACTGCTGATTTGTCTCTTTTTATTGCTCTTTCCACTTCAAAGGGCAATCTTGGGTTTTTCCCAGACCCTTTTTTCTTCATATCTTATGGGCAGTATTGCATAACAGTGAAGAGTCCAAACTCAGGAGCCATACTACCCAAATTTGAATTTTGGTTCTACCTCTTACTACTGCTGGAAGATTTACATGTAATTTGTGTAACTTCTCTGAGCCTCAATTTCTTCCTCTGTAAAATGGGGATAACAATAACCTCATAGAGTAGATATCAGCAGTAAATGAATTTATATGTGCATATAATGTATACATATATGCATAGAATAATTCCTGGCATATAGAAAACACTATTAAGTGTTAGCTATGATTATTCTTTTTTTCCTACTGTTGGCAGACAAATTCACTCACTGGAAAAAAAGCCTCTGTTAGGACTAAAGCTGATCTTTGAATTATTTGCCACATTTCTATTAGTGTTACAGGCTGTGGGAGTTGTTAGCTAGTTCAGAGCTGCTAGCTAATACTGAGAGCACATGGATAGGACTGGAGGTTCTGTTTAATGGCACCACAGAGGGCCTGGGGGTCTAGGAATCCCTGAAGGTGGAAAGTGAAGTCTATTATGTGGGACATGGGAAGAGGGGCTGATAGGAATCTTGGTGGAGAATACTAGGGCATAGGGGACTAAAAGGTAGGCATAGAATAGAGGCTCAAAAAACTATGTTGATATCTTTGGGAAAGAAAAGATAATGTTATAGACTAAAGGCAGTGGAAATCTTGGGGATTTCAAAATATGCCAACTTTGCAAGTAAAGAGGGGAGGTATTAGGGGAACAATGGTTTCCTGTAGGAACATTCCCTAAAAATATAACTTCTTAAACATTTGGTGGGAGGGGAGCTGAGCTAATCTGATAATGAAGACCACGATGAAGGCTTCAGAGGAAGCATTCCCAAAGCCCACTGTGACCATCAGAGAAGACAAGGCAGTTATAGGCTGATCTTCTTCTCGGGTTTGTTCCTCTGTGAGCCCTCAGTGAGGACTTGGCCAGCCCCTTCCCACGCAGCACCTGCCTATAGTCCATCTTTACCCTGAGATGTTAGAAAAGATTTCTGGACATCTGTTATTTCCCTATGTTGGTTGTTTTTGAGGCTCCCTGTCAAATTTCCTTGTAGAATTCTTTATTAAACCATTAAATGAAAATGGGCCTCTGCACTTGTCTTAGTGGTCAGTAGAGGGAGCAGTGGGGAGGACTGGCCCCGTCAGGTGCCAAGGTGGGCACAGAGAATGCCAGTGACAGGGAGCCAGCCTGGTCTTCAAGTTCACCCAGAGAGACGCAGGGCTGTGTGAGATGTAATCTGGGACGTGATTACAAGTGATTACAGGTGATTAAAAAAGGCTGGTGAGGGTTTCTTCCACACCCACCTGCTTTGTTTGCTGAGCCACACTGGGCCCATCCCTGTTTCTCTACCATCTCACTATTGAGTTCCAGTGAAGTTCATTGTCTGAGGTCAAGGGGACACCTCTATTTTCATTGGGCCCAGCTCGGCCTCTTGGTGGGCAGGAATAAATTTAGTATACTTGGCTACTACATATTAAGTCCTTTGTTTTGTTTTTAAAAAGTTCAGTGCTTTCCCCTCCCTTCCCCTGTCACGTGGCTATATTGTATGTCTTAAGCAGCTGTTCTGACTCTCCTAGAGCGAGTTTGTTAGCAATGAGTCAGATGCCCAGAACTTTTTCTCACCAGCTCCAGGGAAGCTGCCCTAGGTTCTACCAGTGGTCGTGGCCCAAGGCAAGTGGGGAGTCCCATGTTCACAGGAGGAAGTGAAGTTGTCTTCAAGAACCATCAGGAATGGGGCATCAGTCATCAGGAAATTCAGATCCCCCAGGTGCTAGGTAGGCATTGCCCTTTTCTCCCCCCAACACCTTGGGAAGTTGCAGTTTGCCACAGTTAAACGCTGGTTTAAAAATGCTGTAGGACAACCCTCCTTGTTTATCCCATTGAAGTAGCTCCTGGATCCATTGGAAAAGAACTCTCCAAGTTGAGCTGTAAATATTGAAAGATATCTTTGTTAGCCACATAAATAACTTTGCAGTGTTGTGTGTGTATGTGTGTAGAAAACTTGTCCAAAAGATATTAACCCTAGGCTATTGCCAGGGAGTCTCTTAGATAACC
>NW_024412377.1:114578198-114578792 GCF_014898765.1 Herpailurus yagouaroundi | reverse complement strand
GGTTTGGAAAGCTTCTGAAGATTTAGTGTTCTCAGAGCCCAGAACAGCTGAATAACAGTCACCTCCATGATACTGTGGGGGAAGGACATGAATCTGAAACCCCAAGTAAACCTTCTGCTCCCCTGACATTATTCTTATCTCAGTTCTGAGGCAGTCACACCAAGTTACTGTGCAAGAGCCACTGCTTAATAGCCTGTTTTACCTGCTTTCAGTTGGGAAGCTTTTGGTTGGCTTAAGCTGTTTATTGTTGTGTAATAAAACCTATAAGAAGAGTGGCTTAAAACAGCAGCCGTCATTTAGTTTGCTTATGAACTTGAATTTTGTCCAGGACTTGCAGGGACAGCTCATCTTAGGGGCATTTGGGGGCCTCTGAAAACTAGAGGTGACTTGGTGTTTGTGGGCTGAAATGATCTGAAGGCTCACTCACGTGTTTGGCATTTGATGCTGCCTGTGACTGGGACATTAATTGGAATTCTTGGCCAGAACACCTACACGTGGCCTCCCCATGTGGCCGCTTGCATTTCTCATGGCATGGAGGCTGGCTTCCGAGAGAGAGAGAGAGAGAGAGAGAGAGAGAGAGAGAGAGAGAGAGAG
>NW_024412377.1:114514679-114578188 GCF_014898765.1 Herpailurus yagouaroundi | reverse complement strand
GAGAGAGAGAGAGAGAGAGAGAGAGAGAGAGAGAGAGAGAGAGAGAGAGGGAGGGACAGGGAGAGAGAGAGGGGGTGTCCCATGGAACAAGGCAGAAAACACATTGCATTGCTACATGAAGGCCTTGAATGTCTCTTGCCACCATACTCTTTAGGTCAAGGTGATCCTTATTCAATTCCTGGAACTTTTCTTCTTTGACATTCTTTTTATGATATTACTTCTGATTCACTTTTTCTGATCTCCTGTGAAAGAACACTAATCATCCCTGTATTGAAGTGCTTTTGTCATTCATATAAATAATTTCCCCTTTTAGTATTTTTCCTCCCTTTGTCATTTTCCTCTGCTTCTGGGTGAAATTCTTGGGCTTATGCTCTATGATTTAATTTTCTGCATTCTTAATACTGCTCTGCCAAAGATTAAATTCCACTATAGCGCTTTTACTACATCTGTTCTTTATCTCTGCAGCCTTCTTTTTTACTTATTCTTATGTCTAATCCTTTCATCTCTTATTTCTTAAAGTCAAGATTTTGTATTAATTTTAACAAAGCAGTTGATGCCTAACTTTTTTTAGTGGTAAATCTTTCTCCCAAATTGCTTTCTTCTATCTCTTTTTTACTGCATCTGCCTCTTGCATGCTGCAGAATATTTTCATGATCTCTACATTTCAAAAAAAAATTCTTTTTTTAAAGTATAGTTGACACACAATGTTACATTAGTTTCAGATGTACAACACGATTCAACTTCTTTATATATTATGCTGCGTTCACCACAAGTGTAGCTACCATCTGCCACCATACAATGCTATTACAACATTATTGACCATATGCCCCTATGCTGTTCCTTTAATTCCCATGAATTATTCATTCCATAACTGGGAGGCTGTATCTCCCTCTCCTTTTCTCCCACTTTGCCGATCCCTCTACCCCCTTCCCTCTGACAATCATCAATTTGTTCTATATATTTATAGATCTGACTCTGCTCTTTGTTTGTTTATTCATTTGTTTTGTAGATTCCATGTATGAGTGAAATCATATGGTGATTTCTCAGTCTGATTTATTTCACTTAGCATAATACCTTCAGGTCTATCCATGTTGTCACAAATGGCATGATCTCATCCTTTTTTATGATTGCATATTACTCCATTATGTATATATATTCTATATTCCTTACCCAATTGTTTATTAATGGCCACTTGGGTTGCTTCTGTATCTTGGCTATTGTGAATAATGCTGCAGTAAACATAGGGGTCCCTAAAGTTTTTTTTTTTGTCTTGTTTTCTGTTTGCTCATCCTAGAATGAGAAGAGAACTATTTCAGCATGGTAATCATCATAAAAAGCGTGGCTGTGTTTGTTTGTGTCTTCTCATGTTCACTTGGTGGCAGTTAGATTCATCCTGCCTGTGTTAAGCTTGGAGACTGGTGCTTTTCAATCATGCTTGTAGATAGATCCTTATGGGCTGGGAAGATATTGGGAAGGACCTGACTGTTTAAAGAGTCACAATGAGCAAATTCATCTCTGCAAAGTTTATTCCCTGTGATGTGGAGGTTGCTATATGTTGCTGGCTTTCAGCAACCAGATTTTACCTAAGGTCATAGCCTGGCACCCATGGGTATCACTTCTGGAGCAACTAGTTAGTGTGTCTAAGAAGGTCCCCATGGAGGGAGAATGGACATACCAAGTACCACTGGATTGTGAAGGATCCTCATGTACAGAACCCTTCCTGTTTGCACTTACAGGCTTTTGGTTTGGTGTGGCTGTGTTTGCTCTTGGACCCCATGGCTTAGCTAATTGCAGTGCTGTCCATCAGCTGGGGCAAAATGGACACTGAGTGGAGGCAGGCCTTCCTGGTTGTCTCAGCCTGCTTTTGTCTTCAGCTCTAAGCTCTTCACATGAGGAACTAACCTGACAGTTATCTTCGCTTACATGAAGGGAGGTTGTATCACCTCCTAGGGAAGAAGAACTGTGATTCAGCAGTCAGTGTTTTCCTTCATTCAGGAATCTCTACCTGGTAGCAAAAACCCCTCTACTTTTATGTATGTAGATAATGCCCTTCTCTGGTTCAAAGCAAAAGCTAGGATTAAGTTCACCTCATTTCAGGGTAGAGGGATGTTATGTCTCCTCCACTTACTTCATCACCTTTGCCCAAGGTTATGGTTTGATTAATTTAGATTTCTCAACCTCAGCACTATTGACATTTAGGCCAGATAGTTCTTTGTTGAGGGGCTCTCTTGTGCATTGTATTCTGTTTGGCAGAACCCTCAACTCACTAGATAGCAGTAGCATCCTGGTCACCCATGACTCACCCCCCATTTATGGCAACCAAAAATCCATCCCTCCCCCCAGCCTGCTGAGAATCATCACTGTAGGGCTTCCATAACATGCTCTTCTTCCTGGTATTCCCAAGCCATCCATAGACTCCAAAGTTGGAAGGCAGATCAGGAGATCAACTGGTCTAGCCTCTTTCTGTCAGGCAAGGAAGATGTTGCTTTTTGCACTCAAGAAACAAGTTTAGATGATGAAGAGAAGGAAGCAAATGAAACTTGTTCAGGTTTGCCCCTCCATATTTTCTTGTGGGAGTAGAACTCGGGTTTCTTGCTTTCTGGAACTTTTCCTCTCCTCTATGCTTCTTCATCCCAGCTCATCAGTAGATAAAATCTATTCACACAGTAACTGTCATTGGCAAGACTTCTCTAACCCTTCTTATTTGAGAAAGGAGAAAATGCTGAGAATGACTTAATTGACTTATAATGTATACATGTGGGTGTTTTTGCTATTGGAACTTATGTTGTCTGAGAGCTATCGGTTGCTTGTTCATTCTGCTCTGTGGGGGGAGGTGACAATGAGGGATGGGGAGACATGGATGTGGACATTAGAGTTTCCTATCCTGACTCTCAACTGGTTCTCATCAATGTCTGAGAAGAGCTGGTTTTGAAGAAATGCGAGGTGGAGTTTAGGGGGACTGTTGCTTAATTTAAATCTGGAGTGTTTGAGACACTGGCCACAGCTCCAGACAAGAAAATCCTGGCCGGCTTGTGGACCCCGGTGAGCAAAAAATTGTTCTGGGAAGATGTAAAAATAGTGCAAAGGAGATAGCTCAATTCTGTGTGATCACTGAAATGATAGCTCTGTGGGAACTGCATATTTACTGCTCTGAATGTTTGAGCCCCAAGGGTGTCTTAAAGGCCCCATTTAGCTTTGGGGCAGGGGTACCCCTTGGGGAGATGTACTACCGGGGAACAAGAGGCAGCTCTGTGGAGTCAGTACCTGCATCTCTTCCTGCACCTTCCTGCTTCAGGGAAGAAGAAATGGCTTATCACACATGTTTGGGATGTACTGAAGAGAGAGCAAAGCAATAAACAGGTTATTCCTTTTTTCTTCTGCTGATCTTCTTTTTCAGCAATTTCTGGAAAAATGGTTCCCATTGCACAGGGAAGAAGGAGAGGCAATCTCAGTTTGTTGGGCTTCTGAGATAGAAGGCCAGAGCTAGAACCAGGAATTTCCACTCCTGTTTCCATCCCCTTCCCTATCCTCAGCAGTCATGGGCAATGATGATTGACTCCTTACAGTGTGCAAGTCTCCGTGGAGACATAATTCCTGCTCTCAGGGGCTTGCAATCAGATAAGATGGGTCAGAATAGATGAGAAAGCCAAAACAAACCTCAGCATAACAACAACCCAAAATATCAAGACAGTTTATGGTAAATTCCTGTGGAGTGGCCCAGGCAGTAGGTATGACCACAAACCAAGGCCCTTGGGGAAGCTGTCTGAATAATGGCTTCTGTGAGTCAGACTGAGAGGAAAAGGTGGGGACAACAACTCATCTGATCACAACAAAATAGTTCAATGAGGATGTTATTAATACAGTATTCTCATTTTATGAATAAGGAAGCAAAGTCTCAAAGAAAGAAAATGAGATGGACAATTTATATATCCTTCTAAGTGCCAGGCACTATAATCAGAATTTACAAGTCTCCTTTCAATTCCCACTACAAGCCTGTGATACGTTATCATTATTATCATCACGATTTTTGCTATTCTAATTTTACAGCCAAGGAAGCTGATGCTTAGCACAGTTGAATAACCTTCCCAAGCCCATGCAGCTGGTCCTTGACTTCAAGTCCTAATCATTTTCCACTTTAACCACTTGAAAATGATATTGGAAAGTGAAGAGGAGTGAAGGGACAGTCATGGCAGGGGGAATGGCATAGGCAGAAATATACCTGATATGTGCAGAAATGTAGCTAGTATGTATGGGAAATAACCCAAAGTCTATTATGGCCACAGCAGGCTTTCTGTGTGCGAATAGTCAGGTATCAGGGCTCAGATTTTCTTTTTTCAACATAAATTCAATAGAGATGTGTTAGATGAGTGGAAGAGGTGAGTCTGGAAAGTGGTCAGATCACTTAGGCCAGTGTGAAAAATATCCAGCAACAAATCTGAGGTGATACAAAGGAAATGCCAGCCAGCCTGAATTGATTACATTTGTCCTAAGAAAAATCAGTGGCTGTTAATATGGGTGTCAAGATTTTAAGCACCAGTGACTGGGGGGATGATAAAGGAGAGATACTGGTAAATTTAAAGAGGCGTCTTTTTTTGTTTTGTTTTTAAAGAACATTACCTCATTTGCTGGGCTGCTCTAGGAGTATCAACAACCAATAACACTTGGAATACATTGATGGAAGCAGATTGTATCAGCTTTGCTGAATCAAAAATCAAATAATACCCCTAGAACAATGGAGATACTTACTGGTCAAGATATTTGGTTCTCTAGTGGTTGAGTGGTTTTTCCAGGTGGAATTGGTCACCTTAAAGCATTTCAACTAAGTCACATTTCATGAATCAAACCATCCTTTTGAAGTTTATTTTAACCATTATCTGTATAGAATCCTCATTTGTCTTTAAGTGCTACTTCAAGTATGGGAAAATGGGGGGTAGGGGGCCATAGGGGCATGACACACATTTGCTCATATACTTATTCATCCATTCATTCAATGTCTATTAATTGAGCACCTGCTATCTGCCATGAGCTTTCCTAAATCCTGGGCACATTTCAGTGAACAAAATTGTATGGAATATCCAATCCAGACCAAGTCCCTCAGCCAAGAGAAGGATTATAGTGTGGGGTGTTCTGGGTGTGAGCATACATCCCGTGTAATCCCACAGATGCGAACTGCACATTTTGGCCTGAAAGTCAAACTCAGTCACTTAGCAACGTGTTCAGAATGTGATGTTCACACACCCCTTGGTATTTTCAGAGGAGAGTTTGCAAGACTGGGTTGTCCTGGATTCTTGCTCCCATTGGAGGCTGAAAAGCCCTTTTCTTTACCATCTTCTATTTGACATTACTAGGACCTTAGTCTTGTTTTTGTGATTGCAAGACCAGAGTATCAATCACACTTGGGAAATGATTTTTTTTTTGAGAAGCTTAAACCACAAGAGTTTATATAAATTGCTCTTTATATCTCACCACACTGAGTTTAATTTGGGGGAAGCTTGCAGACTTAAGATAAAGCATTTTATTCTTTATATATTTATTATCTTTGCCATGTTCTGTTTTAGTGAACATGGAAAACAAGCCTTTTAGCCTGAATGGAGAGCCAACAAAAAAATTTTTTTAACTTACAAAAGCCCCAGTCTTAGTATTCATTGTTTTTTTTTTTTTTTTCCTTTTCTGTTTTTCCTTAAGTTTCTGTAACTCAGTTGGGTTTCAGGCATTTTGTGGCTTGTCTGGTTTTCACTTTGGAAGAGATAGATAGCCCTTGAGGCTGGTCTCCTACAAAGAGGGAAAAGCCTGTTTCCTCATATTCCTTGAACATCACAGCAGGTTTTCCTTGACCAGGCCTCCTCTGTCTCTCTCCTTGAATGCCTGCTTGTCCTGGAGAGAAAGGAACACTTATTGTTCTTGGAGGAGGGAAGTGTTGAGTTACAGCTTCAATCTCCAAAGGGTCACACTGTCTCTGAATCCTCCAATGGTCTGGTCTGCTCAAGCCCAAGGGCGGTTTCAGTTCTTAAGGCTTTCTAGCATGCCTGCCTTACCAGGGCCCCTAACCTCCGTGCGGGTGGTTGAGGAGAACAAGTGCTGAACACAGGAGGTAAAGCCCTGGATTCAATCCTGACTCCTCTATTTATTAGCATCGTTGGACAAGCTGCTTCACTTTTCAAGTCTTAGGTTTTTCTTCTGTAACAGAGGCATGAGATCACTTCCTCAGAGGATTACTATGAAGACCAAGCGTGACAATGGAGGGAAAGGCATGTAAATTGCACTCACCATGTAAAGTTTGGGTCCATTCCAGTTTGCTCTGATTTAGGATTCACATGATCCATATGTCTCAGGGTTTCTTATGATGTGGTGGCTCTGGCAGCCCACTGGCAGTGATTTGGGTCAGTTGATGGATATGGGAGGGTAGGTATGCAAAAAGGAGGGCAGGAAGGAGTGTGGTGAGGAGCGTTATGAGCAAAGAAAATGGAATTTTATAGACAGAAGGCTGTAGGCAAATGGTGGGGTTTGTTTTGAGGGGGACTTCTTGAGACACAAAGGTTCAAACAGTATTGCTTTCACAGGGAGAAAGCTCTTCTCTAAGCCTCTGCATAGGACTTAGCATGGATTCAGCTTGGTAAGGGCTGCAGGAAGGCTGTGTTCTTCTGGGAGTGTAGGAGGTGGCCCTGCCTCAGGCACCATGCTGTCAGAGGGCATAGGCACCAGCAAGTGCATTGGACTCGAGTCACTGTCTTCCTGAGGCCTTCCATGACTGGATATGATGGGCATTCGAGAGGCAGACAGTGACAGCTATTTGTGAGCTCTTAAGAGACATCCCATGGGTTCCATCAGAAATAATTGGTCAGACTGACTAGAGGCTGGAGGGCTTATACTATTCACATGGGAGCAGAAGTTGGTGAAATTGTGTTATTACTCATCTGTGCACAAGATAGTGAAACCTGAGGTACTGGAATAATGCAAACATAGAGGCTCATCGTTTTCAGCACCTCTAAAACATTAGAGGCACAAAAGAACAGACTTTACTCAGATAAAGTAGGGTTCAATGCTGTGCAGCTTTGAGTAGCTCATATTGTCCCTTTAATTCCCAATGTCTTCATCTTTAAATTGGGAATATTACCATTTACTCTATAGAGTAATTGGGAAAATTAGAGGTAGCATATAGGGTGGGCATAGCAGAATACCCACCATGGGATGGATGGTCAGTAAATTACAGCTGTCTTTATTGTTAACATCCTGCAGGCAGGCCATGTATTCTGATGGTGGCACTGAAGAGATTGTAGGAAATGCTGACTGTCATGGTCTGGTCACAGGGGGACCTTCTTCCACACCTCAGAACCTGGGGCATTTGGAGAGCTCTTAGAGATTACTGGAATTTAGGCTGAAGGACTCGAATGGGTCCACACTTGGGCATATTGGAAGAGTGTACCTGTCATTCAGCTTATTCTCCTGTTTCCAGGACAACCATGTATATCAGTTTCCTATTGCTTTTGTAACAAACTACCACAAACTTGGTGGCTTAAAGCAACACAAACAATCATTTTACAGTTTTGAAAGTCAGAAAGCCAAATTGGGTCATCAGGGTTCTGTTTCTTTGGAGTTTTTAAGGAAGAATATGTTTCTTTGCCTTTTTCAACTTCTAGAGGTCACCTGCATTCATTCCATGGCTTGTGACCCCTTCCTCCATCCTCAGAGCCAATGCATGGCATCTTCCAACTTCTTTCTCTCTGACTCTTCTTCTGTCACCATAGCTCCTCCTTCTGAATTTAGATTTTTGCCTTCCTCTTGCTTTGCAAGGACCCTTGTGATTCCTTGGGGGCCACCCAGATAATCCAGGATAATCCTCCCAACTCAGGACCCTACACTTGATTACAGGTATAATCCTATACCTATAGGCAAAGTCCCTTTACCATGAAAAGTAACACATTCAGGTTTTGGGATTATGATGTAGATGTTTTTGGGAGGTAATTGTTCTGTCTACCACATATGCCTCTAGGGTGGGACTTGCACGCAACTCTCTACTCTGGTGTCCAGTTTTGGATCTGGGGAAGGACTGCTTCTTCACTAGCACTGCCTCTGCAATCCTCATAGCTTTTGTGTGTGTTTCTCCCACTCATCCTAAGCAGCTTTATGAGCAGTAATTGTGTCTTGTTCATCAACTTCTTATCCTTTTCCTTTTAGGGTCTAGTATAGTGCTTTGTTCATGGTAGTTATTAAGTGCATTTATTTGTCAAACAAATAAAGAAATACTTTGGTTTATGTTTGAGTAATCCTGGGCTATTACTAGTTTTTTTTTTTTTTAATGTTTATTTATTTATTTTTGAGAGAGAATAAAAGCAGAGCAGGGGCAGAGAGAGAAAGGGAGTCACAGAATCCGAGGCAGGCTCCAGGCTCTGAGCTGTCAGCACAGAGCCTGATGCAGGACTCAGACTCAGAAATCACGAGATCATGACCTGAGCCAAAGTTGGACGCCCAACCAAATGAGCAACCCAGATGCCCTTTTGAGGGGAAACCCTGGAAAAAGCAGAGGATTCTAAGTGTGGGTGGTTTAGACATAACTAGGATTCTCTGTGGGTTTCTTCAGAGCTGGTTCTGAAATTACCGATCTTCCAGAATGTCCTCCTGATTAGTCGTATTAACAATGTTGCTGCAGGTGATGGGGTGTGATGGACTGCCCTCTCTCTCTTAAAAGGTGAGAGGAAACCCAGTCACCAAGAGAGGACCAGAGTTGTATAAATTAGAATATAAAGGTAGTAACTTATGTGTTTCAGAAACATGGGAGAAATCTTTCAGAGTTGCTTTTAAAATATAAATGAACTGTATATTATAAAATTATGGGAAAGCTGATGTGGAGAATATAAAGCTTGCAGGTAGGAGGAGTGACTTATATGAGAAATTAAGGAGAGCAAAACTACAAGAGAAATGAAGAAGAGACAGAAAGTAGTCAAAAGACCTAACAAGAGAACAAAGGGGGTCTACGCTGTAGTTTTCTACAGATTTTGTACCAAAGTACCAAAAATTAGGTGGCTTAGAACAACATAGGTTTATTGTTTCACAGTTCTGGAGGCTGGAAGTCTGAAATCAAGGTGTTGGCAGGGCCAGGGTGCCCTCTCTGATGCCTCTGGGACAGAATCCACCCTTGTCTTTGCTAACATCTGGTGTTTTCTGGCACTAGTTGGTGTTTCTTGGCTCGCTGATGCATCACTTCAGTTACATGGTCATCCTTTCCTTGTTTTCTTCTTGTCATCTTTGCTTTGTCTTTTTCTGTCTTGAGCCTAGATTTCTCCTTTTTATAACTTATAGACACCAGTTGTATTGGATTAGGACCCACTTTAATGACCTCATTTCAACTTGATTACTTATGTAAAGACCCTATTTCCAAATAAGATTGTTTTCTGAGGTACTAAGGGTTAGGACTTTAATATATCTTTCTTTGGGGAGATACAATTCAACTCATAACAACCTATTAGATCCAAGATGGAAAGTCAAAGATTAGATTACATTGTGTAGCAGAATTGTCAAAGGCAAATGAACAACTACACCAGAAGAATGGATTGTTAGGACAATTTTAAAGGAGGGAATGAGCCACAGAAAATAAGCAATTGAATAAAGTTATTCTTAGGGTCATACTTAGCTTTTCTTGATTTGGCATGATTTGAGATGGGACTCTGGACAAATAAGTAGTCACAAAAACGTGGAAATGAGAATTTACTGGGTGTGTCAAGAAATAGTGGGCAGTCCATATTGGCTGGAGATAGTTCTTAGGATGCTGAAGATAGGGATAGAAAGGTGGATTGGGTTGGGTCATGCAGGGCCTTGAACAACTGTTAAGGAGTCCATACTTCAGTTCAATATGGAGTAGGTCCAGGAAGGGTTCTGTGTAGTTCAATGATGCAGTTCAAATCAGAGTTGAGTTTAAAAAGTTTGATCAACAAGTGGGGGAGTTTATTTTTTTTTTTTAATTTTTTTTTCAACGTTTATTTATTTTTGGGACAGAGAGAGACAGAGCATGAACGGGGGAGGGGCAGAGAGAGAGGGAGACACAGAATCGGAAACAGGCTCCAGGCTCTGGGCCATCAGCCCAGAGCCTGACACGGGGCTCGAACTCACGGACCGCGTGACCTGGTTGAAGTCGGACGCTTAACCGACTGCGCCACCCAGGTGCCCCAACAAGTGGTGGAGTTTAGACTGGTATAGGGAAAAGTGAAATGTGGAGCTTTCAAATAGAAGACTCTTACAAAGAGAGATAGGTGAGAAATGAAGAGGGCTTGAACTTGGGTGGCCCAGGAGAGGGACCATGTGAAAGGGTCATTTCTTCCTAGAGCTGGGCTTATTCTAAAGTGAAAGAAATCTGAGTTTTATTCAGTTTATGAGCCTCACTAGAGAGAATGTTTAGAACATGTAGAAACATTAGGTGTTTGAGGCATTTCAGCTAAGACAAATCTTTCCTGAACAAGTTATTGGGTAACTGCTGGAGGGATTTTGAGGCAGTCAAGAGAGATGAATTCAAGGAGTGAGGAGAACTGGGGAAAAGGAATGAATGATCTGAATATTCAGAGTAAACCAAGAAGCCAGATAACGTGCCTTGATAGGTTTCTCTGTGTATGGTTATGTCACACCAAATTAGAAGATTTCACAGTCTAAGAAAGCCTTTCTGTGGAATGTAAAGACTTCAGAGCATGGATCCAAAATAATCAAAATCTCTAGGAACACTCATTTGTATTGTGATACCATGTTATTTATTTTTCACAGAAGACCAGATGAAAATATAACTTCCATTGTACTAAATTTTTGCTTTATTTTCTTTGGAATCCATGCAGGGTACAATGGATTAAGTGACAATTGCTGATTCCCATCTCTGGTCAACATAAGCAAAACTTTGAATTAGAGTTGGGAATTCTCCAAGATACATCACCAAAGGACTCCTTATTCTGATGTCTGAATTCCATTGTCTTTCCTGTGACTAGTTGAACACTATCTTTGCCATGTTTTCAGAGAGAGGGTGAGTCTGATTCACAAGGACTTTAACACAGTGAAAAAGGTAACATACATGTTGCTGATATCCATTCTTACAGCCTGGGAAATTCTTCCAAGTTTACTGACTTTATTGACTCTGCCAGAGAAAAATCAACATTGGGGCATAAGCAAAGAAAATGGGGGTTGGAAGCATGTACTTAGGGCTTAGATGCTTTTCATGTAATGGGTTACCTCTGAAGCATCCTGTCTTTTGTTATCAGTCACTGGTGAAGAAAGGAAGTAAGTGTTATGCTTCTGTTGAAGAAGACGGGGTATGGCATGTGGCTGACTTCTGGTCTTAGGCATGGGGCAACCATAATAACTTTGCATTTGGCAGTTTTGTGACAGATTAAATTGTAGAGCCTCAAGATGTGCCAACCATACTAATTGGTGTGCTGTGCTTGGGAGCGTTGCCCTTAAAATTTTTTAAAAAATTTTACATTTATTGATTTTTGAGAGACAGAGTGAGACAGAGCATGAGTGGGGGAAGGGGAGAGAGAGAATGAGGCACAGAATCTGAAGCAGGCTCCAGGCTCTGAGCAAGTGTTCAGCACCGAGCCCCATGCCGGGGTTTGAACCCAACCACGAACCATGAGATCATGACCTGAGCTGAAGTCGAATGCTCAACTGACTGAACCACCCAGGTGCCCTAGGGGTATTGCTCTTTTAGAAGCTGAGTTCACTATCTCCGTTGTTCTTTATTGCATTGATGGAGCCATTTCTAGTTAGGCTGAATGATAAAAGTTGATTAGAGAAGAGTCTGCCCATCATGGCCAATGCTGGCCTAATGCTCACAAATTTCACAGCATGAGGATCATGGGGGCAGCTGATGGGGATGGGATGCAGAGAGAGAAGACTGATCTTTAGGAGATTTTTCCTATTTAAAAAGCATTGTATGGGGCGCCTGGGTGGCGCAGTCGGTTAAGCGTCCGACTTCAGCCAGGTCACGATCTCGCGGTCCGTGAGTTCGAGCCCCGCGTCAGGCTCTGGGCTGATGGCTCGAAGCCTGGAGCCTGTTTCCGATTCTGTGTCTCCCTCTCTCTCTGCCCCTCCCCCGTTCGTGCTCTGTCTGTCTCTGTCCCAAAAATAAATAAAAACATTGAAAAAAAATTTTAAAAAGCATTGTTCCTCTAGTTTATTGTCAGTGTTCACTGTCCCTTTGTGTCTACCATTGATCAAAGGTCCAGAGGAGAGGAAAGAAAAGTGATTCTGTGGGTAAATCATGAGCAGTGGTCACAGCCTAAGACAAAGAACAACTATTTTGGTTCTAGCTCATAGCTCCAGGTTTCCTGTAAATAATCACACCACAGCTTTTGTTCTGATCATGGGATCCCAAGGGATCCCAAATGGGAACTTATTCCAATTTTGATATCTCTTCTCCTAAATGGAATGTCTTTTGGTCCCTAGAATTTCTCACACAGCCAAGAAGGAAAGAAAATTAAAGAGAAGTGATATTTGTTGAAACCTACTATTTAGCAAGAATTCTTCTAGAAGCTTTTGTTGTCTTCTTTAATCCTAGGCATGTCCCAACTAGGTGTAGATATCCATTATATATATATTTTAAATTTTATTTATTTATTTTGAGAGAGAGAGAGAGAGAGAGAGAGAGAGAGAGAGAGAGAGAAAGAGAGAGAAGGGCAGAACAGAGCAGAGCTGTAAGCATGGAGCCCAATGTGGGGTTTAAACTCATGAACTGTGAGATCATGACCTGAGCTGAAGTCGTACATTTGACCAAGTGAGCCACCCAGGTGCCTCCACTATATATTTTAAAGATGGTAAAACTGGGACTTGGACAAGTTGACTCACTTGTCCGTGTTCATAAAAGTTTTAAGAAGTAGATCCCAGGTTAGAATTCAGATTTGGCATTTCTCTGTGTCACTGTGCTGCCCTCCCCTCTTTGCTGTTTGGGCTAGCAGGCAGAAACTTTAGCTACCAGAGTATTCTGACACTGGTCTCTGCAGCTTTACGTGAATCTTCCCACCTTTTTGTGCTTGGTTTCCTGGTTGAAATATGGGGATAAGTCTAACCTACCTCATGAAGATCCTGCCAGGACTAGAGTTTGTTATGGGGAATGAAAGCTTTAGAAAATTAAATTAATGTTCATTGTAAGTGTGTAAACATTAGACAGTATTGATAGAGTGCTTTTCTTGGAAAAAAAATTAAAAATATTTATTTGTTTCTAAGAGAGAGGGAGACCGAGCATGAGCAGGGAAGGGGCAGAGAGAGAAGACACAGAATCCAAAGCAGGCTCCAGGCTCTGAGCTATCAGCACAGAGCCTGACATGGGGCTCTAACCCACAAACTTCGAGATCACGACCTGAGCTGAAGTCAGACTCCTAACTGACTGAGCCACCCAGGCACCCCAATTGAGTGCTTTTCTTTCCATTGCCCAGACCTAGGCACTGTGCAAACCAAATAAAACAAGTCTGGTCTCAGTCCTCTAGACACACATGATAGCCACCTCAGCTAGATTCACTTTAGAGAATAAATAAGTAGGAAAAAGAAACATGTCAGTGATTATAAAAATACAAACAGATAAAGAACATAAACAAACCGGTTAGAAACAAAATGTTCTCATAGTGAAAGGAGTAAAATTATCCTGCCAAGTCCTGAGAGAAAAGGGGGTGCTTTGGTTAGAGTGTGTCCCAATGGGAAAAACCATCCATCCTCTTTTGGTAGGTGGTAGATTTTCTTGGAGGTCATGGGCAAGTTTGAATATAGGGTATTTGTGGGTGAGGCACTAATGGACAAACATCCTATATATGAAGAAAAGAAGATCTGGTAGCATGCTGACTCCTATAAGACATGTCTATGCTAGGCAACCTCACATGTGCTGCTTTATTTAGTCCTAAACCCACCTTATGAATGAGGATCTGGAAGCTCAGAAAGGTTGTTTTAGATATTATGTAGCTGGTACATGGTAGATCTAGGTTCTAAATTGGGTGTTTCTGACTCTAAAGTTCATATTCTCACTATGCTATGTATCACTAGGCTTTGGGAGGATAAGTTGAGACATAAGAATAAAACATGTTGGAAAGGAAGAAGAGAAAGACACAACCAGGAGAGTTGAGTGATCCCAGCGAAGTGGTATAGTTTGAGGGTGTCTTGGGTATTTTGAGATGTGTGGTTTTGTAGCCTAGCTTCTCATCTGTAGGTGATAAGAGAGCCAGAGCTGAAGGCTCTGAAGGTGGAGGTACCTTAGAATCCAACAAAACATGAGATTTTATCTGGCCGGCTGAGAGGTTAGTGGTGGTGCTTTGAGGGCAGGTGGTAATAACATGTGATGATGGTTAGAGTGTCCTTTCTACTCCCAAATCTGCTTATCAAACTTGGACCTAGCCTCAGCACCCATCTTGAGTATCACCTTTTCCATGGAGACTTTCTGGATTCCACCAAAGTGGTGCCTTGGCTCATTTCTCTGATACCCATTGCTTCTCTAATCCTTCAGGGACTTAGCACATTCAGCTTCATTTCCCTGTTATTTTTGTACATGCCATGTCCATCTAACTAGTAATCTCCTTCAGGGCAATGACACCTAGGGAATGGTACAAATAAAGTTTTTGGAACCTAATAGAAGAAGCAGTGGGTTGAGTAATAGGGAAGTGGTGATAATGTGAACCAAAGGCCATAGTTCTTGTCAGAGAAGACGAATGTACTGGCTCTACCATGACTGTAGACATTTGAGTTTATTTTTGGCCTCAAATATTCCTTTTCCATCCCTCCTAGAGCCCTTCTAAGCCTAGTGGGATAGTACTGCTTATTCTCTTTTGTACCCATAGGGGGTATGAGGGAGAAGAAGGGGAAAAAAAAATCTCACTCATTAAGTACTTAAGCCAGAAACTTCTTTTTTTAAAAGAATTTATTTATTTTTTTTTAGAGAGAAAGAGCATGGAGCATCTGTCAGCATGGAATCTGATGTGGGGCTTGATCCCATGAACTGTGAGATCATGACCTAAGCTGAAAGCAAGAATTGCACGCTTAACCAACTGCGCCACCCAGGTGACCCCAGAAATTTAATTACAAGATTTTCTTGATTGTAAGATGGTTTTGATTTTAGAACTGTATTTTGGGGAAAAAATTAAAAATTACTGCATGTTTCATAAATACATCAAGTGTAAGATCCATTTTGATTTTGGTAAAGGAATCTGGGAATGAAATGTGAAGCTTAGTTGCACCATCCCCTGGCTTCTCTCAAGTCCACCTAGAGGTAAAACCAAACACTTCTTTGAGCCCCCCCAAGAATCCATGTGGGCCAGCAATATAGACATTTTGGAAAATTTCACAGGAGAGATGGGAAAGGAGATTTATATTGCTCACCTACAGCAAAGAGCTTACTAATGCTCATTGGGTACATTCCTTCTTCCCCAAAGCCCTTTCTCAAGCACTACAATGGGTCTGATTTCTCTTTTCCTTTAGTTGCATCCATCCTGAATGTGCATGCTTCTCCCTTTCCCAATTCCTTTCTCCAGCCCTTAAGTGTAAACTCCTTATTCTTTTTTTATGCAGAATAGTTAAACTTTGTCTTGTCTACACCGAAGGTCTCTACCTATCAGCTGTCACCCTCTATTGAAATCAGTTTAGCAAATACTTTAAATGACTTGAGCATACCCTTTGGGATCTCACTCTAACCTCTGATTTTCTTAAGCTTTTTATTTCTTAAAAAGTAATGAAACAACTACATGACACCTAGTGAGTGATTTTTTTTTGTCATCCAGCTAAATATATCACCCAATGTACTCTCTATGTATCTATGCTCTAAAGTAGGTGTTATTATCCTCATTTTCCAGACAGAGAACAAGTGCACAAAGAGAAAGCAACTTCCTAAATTACAGAGAGTGGCAGAGTCAGGATTTGAATTCATGTTGGTCCAACTCTGAAGCCTGTGCCATTTTCGGCATATGGAAGTGCTCTGTAGCAGTCATCTCTGCTCCTGCCAGTCTCTGTATGTGAAACCTCCTCATTTCCCAGGAAGGAGCAAACTCTCAGCCATTGTGTCAGGTGGCAAACAAAAAACCTCAAAATCTACTGGACCCAGAAAAAACTCTGTACTAGGGAATATAGGGGGATGGGTGGGGTGAGATGGAGGTGAATGGTTTTTATTTTGAACAGCTTTTTAATCTAGCCGGAGAAATGGAAATTGTTCTGAGAAAATCACGAAACTTTCCATTTATAATCCAAGGCAGTAGACGTAGGAGGGGGTGTGTGGGGCGGATAGTCTCTGTAGCATCAGGGAGACCTCCAAGAGGAGAAAGAGACAACCCCACCACAAAAGTTAAGTGGTTTTAGCCAATGGATCCTGCCTTCCTCCAGTCTCCTTCCTGCTAAAGAAGGGTCTGGGCTCTTCCTTTCTCTCTAAAAATGTGCTCTTGAATGAAAAAAAGGAGCCTGTGCCAGGGAGCTATATTGCACTCTTGAAGTTGAGGGATGGGAGAGCGGATTTTACAGAGCACTTCAGAAACCCAATATTAAGCTGACAAAAATCATGTTGTTTAGGAAAAGAAAAGACTTTATCCCACCTTGTCTGTGTTCTCTTGACCTTTCAGAAGAGCCTGAGGGCTTTGTGGGGGCAGTGTGGAATGTTGTGCGCTGATTGTTCTAAAACTAGTTCCTGTATGCGGAGATTGATTTTTTTTTTTTTTTTTAAGCTCTGGACTTGAGCTCTCTCTTTACTTCTTTGTTCCTGTGATAGATTCCTTTGCTGTGATATGCCAAGGGCATCATTTAGACATTTGGCAATAGCAGAAGTGTCCAAGTGTTTGCTTTGTCAGGTTTGGGAATGAAGCTGGGAATGGATAAAAAAGAGGAAATAGAGGAAATAGAGGTGGGTATTCAGGGCAAAGAAGATGAGGATGGGAAGAAGAAAGAGGTGTGTCCCTCAGCCCCCAGCATGGTTGAGGTGGGGAAGTTCAGACCATGTACTGTCCCCTGGCTTGCAGCTGCCATTTGAATTTGCACCCAGGGCTGCTCAGGGTGATTTCCCTCTTTGCCCCCCCCCCCCCCCCGCCTTTTCTCCACCACATGTGCTCATTTATTTTCTTGGCTGAAGAGTTGGGGTTTTCCTGCTAACAGGATTCTTTCTGATCAGCTTTCCTACCCTTGATTATTTTCCCTTCTTGGAGTATTTCCCTAGAAAGACATTTTATTATATCTGTTGCAGCAGGTTTTCTTAAATGAGACTCCATACTGGAAATGTCAGGCAGGATGGGTTGAGACAATGGATCGTGGGTGGTCACTCTCCCTGTTGAAGGTTGGGTCTCAAGACATAGAAATTGGCAAGGATTTGAGACAGTGGCAGATGAGAGTTCCTGAGGAAGCCAAGCTGTTGGCCTCCCAGGGCTTTGTCAGACATGGTTCTCCTGAAGTATCGTATGAAACAAGCCAGACCACCACATCCTTTCTGAGATGAAGACCATGTGACATGAAAGAGCATTGGATTTGGAGAGTTTTATGGACATTCTGTTAATGTAAATCCAATTTCCTTTACCATAGAGGCTGTGGTTGGAATTCTGAATCTGTTTTCTCTTGCCTTCAGATAGAATTCATTAAGTTGATATGTAGAGAAACTGTATTTTACATTCTGGAACTGAATTTATTTGGAAGATATTTTTTCCTCCAGCAGAGTCCTCTAAGTTCAGCTCTCCTATTCTTTATACCTCCCTGGCTAGGTCTTTGTCTGTGAGCTTATTGAAGATGGCTCCTCCTGCCTGTCTGGTTCATTAACATCCCTTGAGTGATAGATTTAGTGATGATGAGGGAAAATAATGCCTTTTGATTGGCCCCTAGCATTTAACAGCACCCAGGGCAAGAGTACAACTGGAGGTGAACATACCATATGTCCAAATATTTGAAAACTATAAACCACACTATGCCCAAAGCCTGGCCAGCTTCCTGCTTAGGACCCCGCGGGCTGTACCTGGGATGAAAAGCTGGTGCTCTGGAAGTTAAGGGAGAATGCTCCACTGGCGTCCACCCCCGTTTCCCATGAGCCCGAGCAATAGTACAGTTCTGCTGAGGTCAGGTGAAAGCTGGGTCCCTGCCCAGTACTCCTGGCTGATCACTGGGACTGTCTGGACTCAGGATGGGAACTGTGGACCAAGTGAAGCTCCTACAGAGCTGGGATGGATGTGTTGTTCTCCACTAAGTTGCCTCATTTTTTTCTTGGGGTTTTCATGTAGTTTTGGCATTTCTGAAAATTCTGGAGCAGAAGACAAGAGAGGGAGGGTGTGCAGTTATTTGGGGAAATCCATCTGCCCAGACACATCTGATACATAATTTGTTGTTTCAACTTAAAAGCAAAGGCAGAGGCCATGATCCTCTTTGCTGCTCTCCCACCATCTATCACAACCATACCACTGGGCTCTCAGTCCCTAATGAGAGCCATCTGATGGGTGGCTCATTACACTCATTCCTCCTCTTCCTTTAACTTTCCTTCACTCAACCAATTACTAAACTTTCAAAAAACTTTCTTGTAATGCTAAAAAGAAAATCAGTCTCTGTGTTTTGCATATGTGTATGGGGTGTTCTAAAACATAAGGCCCTGACCAGAGACCTCTGCCTGGTTCTAAGAGAGGTGTTAGCTGCTTTGGTCCCATCACCTCACCGTAGTCTGCAGCTCTTAGTCACTGTGAGGGCCCTGGTCCAGTTCCCTTCTGTTTTTCCATTTGTGCCCAATTACTAAAAGAGTTATGGATCTTCCTAAAATATACAGCCATTGTGGGTACAGAAAGATACTGATGATGTTTATTTTATTTTTTCTCTCTGGTTTCTGTTTACTCTGGGCGTATTTGTGACCATCATTAATAAATAATATTTATTTCCTGCTTACTATGTGCCCAGAAGAGTGCCTCAGACTTGTAGGCACACAATTTCATTGAATCAGTAATCCTCTGAGATAGGTTCTACTATTAGATGTAGTTTACAGATGAGGAACCTAAGTTACAGGGAGGTTAATTTACATGTCCCAGTCCACACAGTGAGTAGTAAATCTGACTCTTACTCTGAGTAGAAGTCTACTCACTACCCTTCCTCACTCAGCAAGTGGTTGAAGGTAGGACCAATAAAGTGATCTGCCGTTCATGCTTGTGTTTCTGTCTTTACATGCTTCTCACAGTGTTTGAGGCTTATCCATGAGAATCCAATGAAAGAAACATGTGGTAAACAGAATAATGCCTCCCCTCATGATATCCATGTCCTAATCCCCAAACCATTTGAATATGTTGCCATACGTTTGTCAGATGTTATGCATATTGAGGGGGATTATCATGGATTATTCAGGTGGACCCATTGTTGTAATCTCAAGGTTTCTCAAAGTGAAAGGGGGAGCAGAAGAGACAGAGGAGGCAATATGAGGACAAAGCAGAGGTAGGAGTGATGTGATTGTTGGCTTTGAAGGCACAAGAGGACCAATGAGTACGGGCACACTCTAGAAGCTGGAAAGGCAAGGAAATGGATTCTCCCATAGAGTCTCTAGAAGGAACACAGCTCTGCCAAACATTTTAGACTCCTGCACTCCAGAACTGTCAGAAAATAAATGTGAGTTGGTTTAAGTCACTAAATTGGTAAGTGGTGACACCAGCAATAGGAAACTAGTACAATCCCTTACTAATTTGCCATTATCACCTTCAAATCATAGCCTCAATCCCACTGCCTTTGGAATCCTTTACTTTTCTTTCTGATAAGTTCACACCATTTTCTGGGTCCCACTAAAACACTGTGGCCTCACTTTTTTGGACTTGGATTTTGAGGAGTCCCAATATGTCATCCAGAGTTTTAGCAAAAAAGAGAGCCTCTGTCCTGTGGATGTGTCAGTGAGCCAGACAGACAGGCAACTGTACAGGGTGGCCTGAGGTGATAGGCCAGGACTTTGGCTTCTGAGGAATTTCCCTTAACCGGGAAACCTGGTTTGTTGACTATATGCAAGACTCTATGGTGAATTACTTCTTGCCACCCTAAGCTTTGAGTGAAGTCTCTATTAAAGCATTTCATGTGTGCTGCAACAATGGTACAGGGTTTTGAGGGGCATTAAATGACTAAACTTGGGCCAGGGTGAGAAAGGGGAAATGGCTCCTGTGAAGCTAGAGTAGGGGAGGTAGTAGAGATTATAAACTTTCCCAGGGTTGCTCATCTGCAGGGAAGAATCCAAGTTACTTTTCCTGTGGAAAGCATGTCTTGGCCATAAGAGTTTCAAAATGAAATTCCTTTGTGATATGAATGTACTTTACTATACCAATCACTATTTTCTAATCCTGGGTGTGGAGATACTCAATAAAAGAAGCTGGAATTTAGGAGCTTGGTGAAACTCAGGACTGTCAACCCCAGGAATGAGCAGAGGCAGGCTCAGTGAAGTTAGCTTCTTAACAGGTGGGTCATTGCTCTCTTTGTACCTAGTCAGGGGTTCAGTTGCCTTTAGCACAAGGTACTGTAGCAGTTAAACAGTACATGTGTCTTTTGCGATTTCTCATCATAACCATTAGGTGTTCAATAATTGCAAAATACCTGTATGCTGAAGAATATGCATAATCCTTTTGATCAGCTATAAAATAGCAGATTTTATTTTTTAAAATGATCTTAAAATTCTTACGAAATACCATGACCTCCTTCACAATGTGACAGTTGCCCTCTTTTAAGATTAAAGAAATGTTAGGACTAGAGAGAGTAGAGTACATCTGGTGATTATATGCTACACACCCAAACCTCACCAACTATAATGTCTATTAAGCAAAAAGAAGAACCATTTTTTTCAACATAATCACAAAGGTGGCTTAAGCCTAGAGAATAGTTTTTTGTTTTTGTTTTTGTTTTTTTTTTACTTCATAGTCATAGTTTGGAATTTCAGTGTTTGTGCTAAAATCAAATAGGTTTCTGTGGGTAGTCCAGTAGGTAGGACTTTATAATTCAGCAACTACCTACCAAATAGTGTTTCATCTTTCAAAAGACAGATTGGAAAAGATTTACATGAGGGTAGAGATTATGGAATAGGTGGTTGCTTTCAAATTGGTGGTGGTTGCGAAAATGTGATGAAAGACTGAAGATGATATTTGAGATGGAGAAAATGTCCGAGGAAAGAGAACAGAGATGGGAAAAGAAGGTAGAAAATGGACAGTCCACCCAGCAGGTAATGCTGTCCGTTGGGCCCATGTTTTAGAGAAGTGCTGATATCCTGGGCACAGTGTGGCAAGAAGAAAGAAGAACTACCATATTCATTTTCTCCCATTTGCCCTCCCTTTTGCTTTTATCATAACCCATTACCTCAGTAGCTGGTTGGAAAATACAGAGTGATTCAAAATAATTGATAAATGATTTTTTTTTTAACTCAGGAAGTAGGTTTTATATAAACAAGCAGTCAAATCAGGTTTGTGAAGAAACTTTCAGAGTTCTATCTGTAAGTTCACAGATGCCCAGTGTGTGTTCCTCATGTCATAATGCTTATCATTCAGTCACTCCAGATCCTTTGAGGAGGTCTCTATTGATGGCTAGATAGACAGACAGCCATGGGACCTTCCTTCATTTCCTCAAGGCATGAGGAAGAGTTGGTTCCAGCATGACTTCTTGATGACAAGTTAATCTATAACCTAGTCACTGAGTAGTACATCTTTCAGTGTTTAGTCTTTTGAGTTACCTGTATGACTTCTTTGGATTAATACCTCTTTGCAGGTTACTACCTGTTTGAGTTTACTTTGTCTTTCCTGGTAGTATTCTGGTTTTGGAATAAAAAAATCAGGAGTTAACCTTAGATGTTTCAATATAATGTGCAGTCATTCTAAAAGGGGTAGGAGCTCTTATGAAAAAGAAGTCATTAAATGCTAGAGACACATTTGGCACATATTGTTAAGGGAGCTGCCTAGTTGTTTACTTGCATTATGATTTAGAGCAAACTCAGAGGCTTCAGAAACAGGTCTCTTTACTTTTCTGAAATGTGTGTTTTGTATGATTAGGGATTTATTGAAATTATAAGACTCTCTTAGGAAGCCAGATGAATGAATCAAAGCACATTTGTATGTACTCCATATGGGAGACTCGAGAAGCCACCAAAAGCCAATTTCATTATTCACCTTTCTATTTCTCATTTTATTATTCTAGCCATGGACATGGAATGTCTTTGTGGATTGGACTGATGTATATACTGACTCAGAACTGAGAGACACAATGTGTCCCTTTCTGAGATTTCTTTTTTTTTTTTCAACGTTTTTTATTTATTTTTGGGACAGAGAGAGACAGAGCATGAACGGGGGAGGGGCAGAGATAGAGGGAGACACAGAATCGGAAACTGGCTCCAGGCTCTGAGCCATCAGCCCAGAGCCCGACGCGGGGCTCGAACTCCCGGACCGCGAGATCGTGACCTGGCTGAAGTCGGACGCTCAACCGACTGCGCCACCCAGGCACCCCCCTTTCTGAGATTTCTAAGAAAGTATCATGATGAGATTATTCAAAGCACTTACTAAGTATAAGAAGTGAGAAGTTCCATCATAAATCCACGAGCAAAGACTAAATTATTTTTGGAATTGTCTGTACTTAATGAATTGAAATGATCATGTTGATCTGGGTTTTTACTGAAAATTCATGAATTTTATATAATGTCAACCTATTTTATGTAATTTTCTTGGAATTAGTTTTCCTTTTCAATTTGAAGTGCTCAATCTGTTTTGTCATTTAAATTCAAGCCTAATGATGAAGGGTTGAATTATTATTCTTAGTATTTTTAGATTTGGGTTTTTTTAGTGGGTAGTCATATTAGCCTTTCTAGAAACATTCTACATAATAATGCTCCTTTATGTTACTTGTTCTTTATTTCTTGAAATAAATATAGCTAAATATGTTGTACCTCATTATATTAATGTTGGCAATGTATAATCAGTGAGTATAAAAGAATTAAGCAAAGAATATTGGAAATACGTCAGGTTTTCCTTTGGAAGAAGATGGATCATTTGGGTTATATCTACTCTTAAGTCTTGTTAGAGTTATATTAAGTAACTTAAACATATTCCCTGGAATGGCCTGATATTTCATCACATTTTAAAGCATGTGTTTCCTTTCTAAAGCTGTAAACCTTAATATTGCTGTGGCTGGAAATAAAAATTTCAAATGTCAAAAATTTCTCACACTGTATTTTCAAAGAGAACAGACTTTACTGATGTGAGTGGTTGATGCTTTAAAAGTTCCAAGCAAATGTTCAGTTTTAACTGAAATTCTAGTCCATCTGCCCAGTGAATCCCTGTGAAGCATGTTACCTTCACTTCACAGTCATTCTCCCTTTGGTATGGTCCTTACCTAAACACCCAGGAAATGTGCCCCACTGAATTACACACCAGATAGGAATTGCTCAGTGAAGCTGTAGGTTCTATTCCAGTGTATTTCTCAGGGGTTTGGGGGAAGGGTGCACACTCTAGGTTTTCTAGTGGAATATAATAGAGAGCATATGATTAGTCTAATCCATTATTCCTATCTTGCAAAATCTTTTGATTCCTTCCTCTGTATTACAATATGGGGATTTCTAGTATCTCAGCTTCATCTAGCAGCATCTACAACTTAGTCCACATTTCTATCAATTACTGTGTCACACAGAGCCACTACCAACTATTAATGCTATCATATTAAATCCACTACCCTCACTAAGAAAATTCATAAGCATAACTTCAGCCTGATGTAAAACTATGCTTTCCTTTCCTTCTGTAGGGCACTGTTTCTATCAGATTTTTCTCTTTGCAAAGAGTAGGGCACCCTTTGTGTAAAGATTTCCAAGATTTTTCTCTAAAGAGACTAGCAAAGTCCTACAGTTCCTTTTTCTTACATGTAAGCCTTGACCTCTAGATTTTGACTTCAGAAGTGAGCACCCTCAATCATGTTGGCCTCTGATTCAAGGTCTAGAAATAATAAAAGTGACTATAGTATGGGGCATGAGAATTGGTGCCCTTGTTGTTGTGTTTGTACCTTTCCATCTATTCTTTATCTTCTTTGTCTTGCTGTGTGCTTTCATAGGTTGAACTCTAAGGACTAAATCACCTAGCCACCCTTGACCTCTGGCTTTTTTATTGGTTTAGATCAATGGGAGGTAGAGGATTCTGGGGAGTGAAGGACTTAAACATTGTGATGGTTGTCATTTATAGTGTCAACTCCTTCTCTTCCCTTCTTCCCTTTCCCTATTACACCAATTGGTCACAGAGCTTTGTTGACTCATATTTTACACTACCATAGTGATTTATAATTTTGTTTTTTATTATGTGTATTTTTGACTGATTAGTAAAATCACTAAGAGGCATACCTAGTATCAAACCTTAATAAAGTTTGGGGTACCTGGGTGGCTCAGTTGGCCAAGTGTCTGACTTTGACTCAGATCATTATCTCGCTGTAAGTTTGAACCCTGTGCAGATGCTCTGTCAGGCTCTGTGCTGACAGCTCAGAGCCTGGAGCGTGCTTCAGATTCTGTGTCTCCCTCTCTCTCTGCTCCTCCCCCCATTCTACCTCTCTCTGTCTCTCAAAAATAAACAAATGTTAAAAAAATTTAAAAAAAGTAGTACCAAGACCAGGTTAAGGGGAAGAATGGTCTTTTGTTATTTTGTTATTTCCATCTTTTTCATTGGTATAATTAAATTGGTATAATTTTCTCTGCTTCAAATTTTGTTTCCCTGAATCCATAAAAATTTTAAAATTGTACATTTTGTATCTGTTTGCTGCAGATAATTTGTTGCATTTTGATAAACTTGACTATTCAGCCAAGGATGTAATATTTTGATTCTCATTAGTGACTTAATACCATTTATATAATAAATAGAGGCATGTTCTGTATTTATTCTGGCTTTTTACCAACTCATTATCTAGAAATTATAGATTTCACATATAATGCACTACTAAATCACTCTGGTAACTGAAGACTTACCAAAAGCTGTTATTTCTGTGGAAATCTTCCTATTTATGAACCATAAACACTGTGGATTGCTGTAGAAGTTTCCAGCTTTCCCACTGGTGAACATAACTTTGTCTTCATTGCTGAGGCCAGCTTTTCCTTCATTATTTAGAAATGGGAAAAATAAATGACATTGAGTTGCTACTATTTCTCAATTAAAAGAAGAGAGGATGATACTGGGGATATTCTGAGTGAGTCACAGAAAACATGTAGAAGCCATGAAGTTAAAATACCAAATTAGTGTCTGGCTTTTTCTGTTCACCCCAACCTATAAAATAACTAGGAAAACTTCTCTTACTTTAATACACTCATGAAGGGGAACTGAGCAGGAACTTTAATCCCTCTTGCTCGGCCTGCGTATCTTCTCCTTTATTCACCAGGCACTGTGTCATGTGGTATGAGTATGGTTAGAAATGCCTCCTTCTCAATTCCAGAGAGAACAACTTGGCTTTTGACTTACATGTTGTCAAATAGCCAATTAAATAAGATTTTTATTTTTCAAGTGGTGTTAGGGTGTTGTCTAGATAAAATATCTGTCATCATCTCTTACTGGCACATCTCTTGACTGAATTTAACTGAACCCAAAAATTATAAGGTGGTTAGGACAGCATATTTGGAATGGGATGAAAAACAAAGCGGGCCACTCATGGAGGCTCTATATTCTTTATTACTTATGGTGTTAGCCAAGAAAAAAAAAAATGACAGCTATAGTTCAGACAGGTCCTTTCATATTTAAAAAGGAAGTCTTAAAGTATCAATTAATTTTAATGAGCAGTCTCTCTACTGATATATACATATATATCCCTAAAGACATTCTAACTGTACTTATCAACATCTGGAAGCAGTATTAGGCAAACCACATGCTTAGTTCCTAACTTCAAAAAGCATTTTTTGAAAGGAATCTTTTGTAAATTCGGGAAGGAGGCTGTGAATAGTTACCAGAAAAGCATTTCAATATATTACAGTGTTTGAGTTATTAGGGAGTCATATGCCTAAAACTCAACTCTGGAGCAATTTGGAGTTTAGAAAAAAAAAAAAAGAAAAATATCAGCAAGAATGCAAGTAGATTAGAAGAGCTGAATATACTACCATGCTCACTGAAGGGATTCCTTCCTTCTTTCCTTCCTTCCTTCCTTCCTTCCTTCCTTCCTTCCTTCCTCCTTCCTTTCCTCCCTCCCTCCTTCCCTTCCTCCTTCCCTCCCTCCTTTCCTCTCTCCCTCCCTCCCTCCTTTCCTCCCTCCCTCCCTCCCTCCTTTCCTCCTTCCCTCCCTCCCTCTTTCTTTCCTTCCTTCTCTCTCTCTTTTTTCTGGGCTAAAATTGCAGCAGCTATATAGCTAGCACACACTCTGACAGATGAAGCTGACTGATCCTTTGACCAACCTGAAGAATGGGAAACCTTTATTGACAAGCAAAAACTTTAATACTCCTGTTCTTTATATTGAGAAGCATGGAAGAAGTGTATGGGAAAGGAAAAAGAAGAGAGGAAGAAAGGAAAAAGAGAAAAATATGAATCATAGAAGAAACAACACCAACAAAAGTAGCATACGCTAGCAGACAAAGAGACAAAGAGCTGAGAATAGTGTGATAAAAAATTAAGGTAGAACTGTGATGTTAATGATGCACATTGGAATGCATGAATTCACTAGTTTATTCATTCAAACCATATTTATTGAGTTAGTAGTATGTGTTGAATCCTGGGAGCTTCAAGGGTAGATAAATACTGTTTATGTCTCTGTCTTCCAGGTGCTCATTGATGGGTAAGAGTGGGAGAGTATGGCCACATGTTACAAGTACAATGCCAAATGCATGAAAATGATACAATGGGAACACAAAGGAGGAGTATGTCCCTTTTTTTTTTTTTTTTTTTTTTTTTTTTTTGCAAAAGATGGAGGGTAGGCTAGAAAAAGCTCTGTAGAAGAGGTGACACTTGAACTGAGCCTTAAAGGTTATGAAAAGTTATGTACTTCTTTACAGTTTCTGGCATAGTCCAGTGAAAAATATCAAAATAAGAATTAATCACCCTATCAACCAGTGATCATAATAGTGCCAGAGCTATCTAAGATGAGTTTTTATGTTCATTACAACTTATGTGTGCTTTAAGACTCAACTCAGTGATTCCATCTGCTTGATGAAGGCTTCTTTGATTACCCTGGCTTGAACCGTTCTTATTTGGATTATCATGGTATCTTGGACTGTGTTTAGTCTCTGAACCACCCAGAGATCATACTGCTTTCCACTGAACATAGTTTCCCCCACTACTGAATTGTTAATTCCCCAAGGTTCTTGAAACATGTTTCTAGTAAATTAAGACTCAGCCTGCATCCTAGCACTACTTTGTCTCACTACTGAAAAATAAGCGCTTGTGAAATTTAGGAAACAGTAGTATAGATACTGACTTTGGGTCATTTATGCTTTCAGGAAAATGTTACCTGTGACTAGGAAGTAATGGCTTTTTGTTGGGCATGGGGGGATTGTGGTACAGCTCCAGCCCTAACTGCTGCTCAGAGTGGGTCATGGAGGGGGAGTGGGAATCACAGTGGTATGAAATTCATTTGGAAAGGTTACCTCCGTGTTGTCCCATCTGGTGAACTACTGGTGAATAACAAGTCCGTTGTATTACCTAAAGAGATGGCATTGAGTCTCTAATGTGAAGTTGTGGGATGGAGTGTTTCCTCATTAAATTCATATGTTAGCCAGTCAATGTTGATGAATAGGAGAATATCCACAGACCCTAAGTTTAAATTTTTGTGTGAATTACAGAATTCATATTTTCATCTAATGATCCAGGGCTCAATAGTTCTCTCTCGGAAGTTCACCTTACCTGTCCCATAAATTTTCTGTGGATGGGAAGGTATGTTTTTTTTTTTTTTTTTCTGGTAACAGGGAATGTAGGTCAGAGTATTTGTGAGAACTACACTGCAAATGGAAAATGTTGTAGCATATAAATCCAAGATATTATTATTGCCATTGTCTCCACCTACTAATTACCTAAAGACCAGTTAATCCACAAAAACCCAACTTTTTAATTGAGATTATAAGGAATTTATACCTTACCTGATAAGCCATCTTTTTTTTTTTTAAACTTCCTTTTAAATGTTTACATGGTCAAAAGTACCAGGTGCAAAATTATAACATAATGATGAATAGGTCACACATATAAAAAGTGATCCTTTCTGGATTGTTTAACATTTCTTAAAAGTTTTTTTTAATTTGTTTTTTTGAGAGAGAGGGAGAGAGAGAGAGAATCCCAAGCAGGCTCTACATTGTCAGGGCAGAGCCTGACACAGGGCTCTAACTCACGAACCATGAGATCATGACCTGAGCTAAAATCAAGAGTCAGATGCTTAAATGACTGAGCTACCCAGGTTCCCCCTGTTCTACATTTCTTTAGGAAGGATTAGGGGAAAAATCAGGACATGCAAATATGAAGCCATTTTAATTTATTGAAAATTAATTAAAAGAGAAAGGACACTCCAAGTTTTTTAATAAGGTGCCTTTGAAGATTAATTTTGGTTAAATGCATTTTTAAAAATTAAGTTGTCAGATAAAGAAAATAAGGAACAAGCAAATTCTTTGAAAAGTTTTGTCTCAAGAAAAAAATGCTTAAACACTCCAGAGTAGACTTTTAAAACACAAGTATAAGCTTCTCAACTAAAAGGAAAAAAGAAGATATTAATCTTCCCTGAGAATGTGATGATGCCTTAGTAAGCATTGCCCAAAAATATTTTTTTTTTCAGAAAAAAAACCCTGAGAGATACAAATAACTCTGATATTCAGATAATCAGACATCACAGACTTGATTGAAATAAATATGCTAGTCCTTAAAATTGATTGACAATCATCATTGGGTTCATTAAAATTTTTCAGAAATTGTAGGAAGATACAGTAGTATTTTCTAAGATGTTAGTATCTTAGAGACAGTCTAAGAATGAAGAAGTATTGCTAGTTACTGGACATAATAAAGCAGAATTATTCTAATTATTTCCTAGAATAAAATTGGAATTACTCTGTTTGTACTAGAATTTATAATTTACTAAGAAGCTGCAGCTATGGTTTCCTGACAGTAAAATACTTGATTAGAGAAATATCCAAAATTATGGCCTATGGAAATTATTCAAAATATGTTATTATGCTAAGGAATAAAAATAACATTATCCTTGTCAAACCATAGCAGGATGACATTAATTTGATACTATATTTCTATTTTAAAAGTTAGGCAAGTAGAATGAAATTCAATAAGTTAGACATTAAAATATGTATTTAACAAGCAGAACTCCACTCTGAGCTGAAAGTTTAGTTGATTTATAAACAACATTAATGGAATATTGGCTGTTTCATTATGCTTATTTAATAAGGGAAACAATTAAAATATGTAGCTACTAGAACAGTGGCTATTGGGGAGTTAAGAAATTCCCATTTAGACAGCCAGATTTAGTGTCTTTTAAGATATAATATTTCCCTGGTGCTTATGTACATATGGACAATATTGATCCATATAATTCATTATCTCTATACAAAGTAGAAAAGCAAAACAAAAATACTAATAAGACATGTTTGCTAACATGCACATTTTTATAGCGTTACATGGCCAGCCTGTTGTTGAATATTTAAAGCATAAACTAGTTTCTAAGGCTTGGTAATGCTAGTTATCCATTCTGAAAGGAAATTTCTCATAGTTTTACTCCTTGTCGCTCATTTTCACCTAAGCATGTCAATATTTCTTCGAACCCTATAGGTAAAGAGAATAGAATACAGTATTAGAATTCTCCTTCAGTTCATAAAGGCCAAGATGTGGTTAGCTGGGCAGGAGCCCACAATACTTTGATGGAGATGAGTTTGCTGGCTCTACACTAGCAAGAGCAGAGTGTTAACTTTACTCAAAGGAAAGTGGATAAAAGCAGTACCATCACTGTGACTCAGAGAAGGGAAAAATGTAAACCTACTAGCATGGAAGACCATTCAGAAACATTTTCTATGAACTATGGGAGGACCAGCCTCATCATATTCCTGCTTACTGATCCACATTTGCTGGAATGTAGACAGGCTGGCCAGAATGGAACCCCCAATCCAAACGGAATACTTCCTCTCTGGGGGAGCTATGATCTTGATTTTCATTGTGCTAGGTGCCAGAGTTACGATTTCCTTCTGCATTCGGTCAGCAATGCCAGGGTACATTGTGCTGCCTCCAGACAAGACAGTGTTGGCATATAGATCCTTGCGAATATCCACATCACACTTCATGATAGAATTGAAGGTTGTCTCATGGATCCCACTGGACTCAATGCCCAAAAAGGAAGGCTGGAAAATGGATTCAGGGCATCGAAAACGTTCATTCCCAATGGTGATCACTTGCCCATCAGGAAGCTCATAGCTTCTTTCCAGTGAGGAGGATGCAGAAGCACTGACCATCTCTTGCTCAAAGTCCAGGGCTACATAGCACAGTTTCTCTTTGACATCACGGACAATCTCCCGCTCGGCTGTGGTGGTGAAGTTGTAGCCTCGTTCTGTCAGAATCTTCATGAGGTAGTCAGTCAGGTCTCTGCCAGCCAGATCTAGACGTAGAATGGCATGAGGTAGGGCATAACCTTCATAGATGGGCACGGTGTGAGTAACTCCATCACCAGAATCCATCACGATGCCTGTGGTTCTCCCTGAGGCATAGAGAGACAGCACAGCCTGGATAGCTACATACATGGCTGGTGTATTGAAGGCTTCAAACATGATCTGAGTCATCTTTTCCCGGTTGATCTTGGGGTTGAGGGGTGCCTCGGTGAGGAGGATGGGATGCTCATCCGGTGCCACACGGAGCTCGTTGTAGAAAGTGTGGTGCCAGATCTTCTCCATATCGTCCCAGTTGGTGACTACTCCATGCTCAATGGGATACTTCAGGGTCAGGATGCCTCTCTTGCTCTGAGCCTCATCCCCCACATAGCAGTCCTTCTGACCCATGCCTACCATGACCCCCTGGTGCCGGGGGCGCCCTACCATGGAGGGGAAGACAGCCCGGGGGGCATCGTCACCACCAAAACCTGCCTTGCACATCCCTGACCCATTATCTACCACCAAGGCAGACACCTCATCATCAGTCATGGTGCTGGCTGGAATCTTCCAGAGAAGTGAGCAGAAGTTAAATATAGAGTAGATAGCAGATTATGGTGTGCAAGGGAGAGGATGAACAGGCTGAAACACTCTAGAGAGGGGATCCTGTGCTGTGATGACAGGTATTTAAAGGTGCACGCTGGCCCCACCCATGTCTTATCCCACCAGTTCCCAGCATTTCTGCGTGGGGTTGCCTTTGAGGTATTAATAATGATGATGGTGATTATATAAATCATTAGGAGACCTTATTTCATACAGAGAAAATTGACTATCAAGTGGCCAAATCTGAGGTTACTGTAATTAGGCAACCCACACACGGTTGTCAGCGTGCTTTGGCTCAGTCTCTAGATAACTATGATGATGCAATGGGGGATATAAAATCAAGATGAAAGAAAGCTAGTGTGAGGTATGGGTACCATGGCTGGAAGGACCACTCCTCACTTTACTCTTTGGGTACATTTTCTCCACAGTAGCTTTAACTTTTCATTCTTAATATATTGTTCTTATGAGTAGCCGAACTCTGAAAACTTCACTTTTTCAAGATTTTCTTTCCCATTTTGGTCCTAATCCCATAGGATGTTCATCATGATGGAAATTCTTTTAATGGATGAAAATAATGAATGGCCAAGTGTGGCCTGACAGCTGTAATTTTAATGCATTTGCATTGTGCACAATTTAGGGATATTTAATAGACTTCTAACCCATCGGAAGACAGCTAAAAGCAATAAAGTGATCAATAAAGTAAACCATTGTATATTTTCTTTCTTGATATAAATTTCTAACAACCAAATTAAATTAGGAACTTACTATGCCCAGACATTGTTCAGGAACTAGATTATTGGGTCCATGTTGACTGTACAGAGGCTCAATGTCCCTCTTGCATGATTTATTAAGTAAAATGCGGATTATAAAAATTGTATCTATTTATAATAACTCTTTAGTTGTACAACAAGGAACATAATTGATAATGAGTTTTAAAGTGATATGTTTGAGCCGATCTTGAAAACATTTTGATCTTCAAGATTCGTATAATGTGTTATAACTTCAAGCTTCTCTCTAGTACACACTTGGAATAGTATTAGTTTTCCTTTGATTTTAGCATATACAATATTACACCTTGGTCATTTTATAGGTATAGTTTGTTTGGATTTTATTTTCAATATAGAAATATAGACAATTTAGTAGACTGTGTGCCATGATATAATGTAGGACTCTAGTAATGTGTTTCAAAGAAACAGCAATTCTCAAAGTTCATTTCTTTGCTCCCACTATGCTATGTAAACAGAAGCTCCCTGTCAGCTCTTGAAAAGCAAAGCAATTTTTCATTGCTCACATTGGGGTTCTCCAAAATCACCTTCATTTTTGGTTAATTAATTAATTGCCACTTTGTAAGAGGTAGCAGCAGTCTTGCAGTAGTGGACAGTACTTGACAAAAGTGCAACTTCCAGTTCAAGGCCAGGAGAAATAGCTGGTGTCTTTGCTCATGAGCCTCTGGGAGAATCATGGTAACACCAGGTTAGGAGCGTCCAGTCCTCTTCTTTGTGCACAGCTTGACACAGAATTATACAATTACTTTTCTCTGAGTTTTCTCAGTGTTTTCCTAAAATGTGCTTTCCAAACCTTCCTGCTGATAATCAGTTATGGTAGAATGTATTTCACTACAAAATCCATAGTTTTGCTTTTCTTCTGACCAAGATTGTTCTAGTTTTTTTCTGTAACTGCAAAATCAATTCCTCCTTCAACAAAATTAAAGAACTCACCCTCAAACCTTCACACTGAATGGTTTTGTGTACTTCCTTTTCATGTAGCACAACCAAGCTTTTGATTAAAATAATATTTTATTGCTACAGGATGGTACTACTGGAAATGTCTTTTTAACAACAATAGCAAACTAAATGCACATGCTACAAAACTGTAAAGAAAACACATTGCATTTAAAGCCAGTCACCATTTATGAATTTCCAGGCTGGAATACAAAACAAAGCTGCATCAGTAGAGGAGCCCATATGGCACCAAGTGCAGCCTTTAGATTCTAGGTTTACTGTGGTGTTCTCCTTAGAATTGTCTTTGGATGGAGAGTTGTTTGGCAATGAGACCACACAGCATAGTTGATGCCTTAAGAGTGAGGCTGATGTGTGATTTTTATAGAAGACCTTCTAACCTCTGTTTTAATTTTGGTGTACCAGGAGAAATCTTCATCAATTATATATTCTTAAATAAGCCTAAGTTCTTTTACTGAACTCCCCGTAATACAAGAGGGACATGTGATAATTCGTCCACCATCTAAAAATAACTGCTTAAACGTTTAAAAAGTAGTAAGGATTTGTGTGAGTGAAATATACGAGATGGATTTACAAATATTGGGCTGTGAGGGACTGTTCCCAAAGGTAATAGGTTTTATAACTGACTGGAATTTATAAATGCTTAGCTAGTTACCTATACCTAAAACCTGTGGGGGCTTTTATGATTAACTTTTGGAAGCCTAGAATATCATTTTCTTTTACTTTTGCCTAGTTTGGCTATTCTGCAGGTATATAAACCCTGAGTAAAGCAGGAGTATTAGCATTACATGTAAGGATAACAAGCTGGGAGGGTTTAAAGAAGTGCCCTACTGCTCATCACAAGGTTCTCATGATCTTTCCTTTTCCAAGCAATCTTAGAATTATTTTTTTTGATTAAAAAAATTTTACATTTATTTATTTTTGAGAGACAGAGAGAGACAGGTGTGGGACAGAGAGAGAGGAAGACACAGAATCTGAAGCAGGTTCCAGGCTCCGAGCTGTCAGCACAGAGCCCGACGTGGGGCTTGAACTCACAAACCACCAGATCATGACCTGAGCCAAAGTCAGACACTTATCTGACTGCGTGACCCAGGTGCCCCAGTCTTAGACTTATTCAATCCACCAACATTTACTCAACATGCTGGGCACTGGTGCTATATTGGTGAATAAATGCTTGCCCTTATTTTTAAATAGTCTAGTGTCTTGTGGGTGAAAGTCACATCTGAGCAGGCTAACATTGGTCACTGTGCATTGATACAGAACAGCAAGCTTGTGTTCTGATGGGACACTGCCTGTGTTGCGTCAGTAGTTAAATGTTTTGAATATCATTGCCAAATTCACAGGTAACAGAGTACGATGTGGTTGACGTATACAGGGAAAGAGCACAGAGTATATGAAGGCTAAGGGAGGAGCCCTTGAACCTGGGGAAGGGAGAGATCAGGGAAGAGGACCCCTGGGCTGAGTTTCAGAGGATGGGCAGGATGTTGCCAGTGGCTGGTGGAGGGAATATTGAAGCATGAGTACCACCGACTTGAATAAAATTAGGAAATCCAGGATATATTTGGAACTAGGTATCTACACAAGGGTCAGCAAGGTTTTGGAATAGGAATCTGAATTTTTTTTTAGTGTTTACCTTTTAGACAGAGAGAGACAGAGAGAGAGAGAGAGAGAGAGAGAGAGAGACAGAGAGAGACAGAGGTAGGGATCAGAAGTGAGCTCTTTGGGCTTGAACTTGTGTAAGATCATGACCTGAGCCGAAGTCGGATGCTCAACCAAATGAGCCATCCAGGCATCCAGGTGCCCCAGTAAGAGTCTGAATCTTAACAGGCATGAGGAAGGGAGGAGAACTCCAGAATTGGATGTGACTTTCCTTCTGGGCACAGAAGATGTGACTAGGGGCCCACACAAGGCCATGTGTTAGTGATAATCTCCTGTCTCTGGACTCTCATCTCTTAACCATACTGCTAAAATTGAGAGTGTTAATCAGATCCCTTTGTGCCACCCCCCTGGAGATTCAATTTAGAATATTGAGGTCAGCTACCTTCTTCCTTGGTTTTTACTTGATTCCCTACTTGTGCCCCACACTCTCTTTCATCCTTTGTAGCTTTGGCACACATGTCTAATTTGGGCTAATTATGCAGTTTGGGAAGCTGCATAATTCACTTCCAGGTAGGATTATGGTAGGATTATGATTGGTGGGATATAACTCAATGTAGTTTTTGTTTTTTAAGTTAGGAGAAGCACTCTTTCTGGAGATGTCAGGAGTCATAGCTAGGAAATTATTTCCTATCTCTTGGACTAGTAGGGCCTCCTGAGGGTTTTCTTAGTTATCCCTTTGCTGACAGCCAGGCTGCATGTTATCTGTGGCAGAAAAAAGGTAAATGGGCAGAATGACTCTTTGGGATAGAATTCAGGAGAGGAGATGAAGGTAGGAAATCCAAATGAAAACAGGGGCGGTAGAGTATCAGAACTTAATACCTGGATATTGCTGGTTTCTCTTCCTTTATCTATCATGTTGCTAGTAATGACCTGGAAGAAGCTACAGAAAAGATGGTACTAGCATTTGGTGCAGATTCTGGATTGTTCACTGGGGCCAGACCTTGATGTAATACAGAGCATGTAGCTTAGGACCCAGGCATTACTTTGGTCCATACAGTGTTCTACAAATGGTTTAGAATTTTTAGTTTTGAATATTTGGAAAATAAGTAGATTTCTGAATTCCTGCTTCTCTTAAAAAAATAGATCAAGCAACACTGGATCCCATTCCCAAATTACAGCTGTCTAGCAGCTCCCTCCCTTAGAAGGAGTGTGAGTTCTCCATTCTCCTTGACCCCCCACAGCCCTATAGCACTGCTCCCAACCTACTCCATTCATGCTCCTTGTAGGCTTAAGAGTTTAATGTGTTGTGAGAAACTAAAGAGGAACATGCATTTTGGAGGGGGTTGGGTGAGGTGGGGTAAGAAAAGGGCAAGTGGAAGCACATGTTGTATGGTTCTTTCTTGTATAGGAGGTGGTTTGCTACAAGACAGGAGGTGATTTCCTCTCTTGCTACAAGAGAGGAGCAATAGTATGTGGCTGAGTTTCTTAACTATATGACAAATGCCCAAATGTAACACTTAGTCTTAAGGAATTCAGTTCAAAAGATGGTAGGATAGGAAGACAGGTTCTGGTTTTCATTGTTTCATTGATGATGGGATATGGTGGAATGGGTTTACATTACAGAAGGGAGGATTTATACTAAATAATTAGAAGAATATTGGTGAGAATGTGATGAGTTACAAGTCTATTTTTGGCAAAGTATCTCTGTTGCCACCTTGAAGAGGATATTCAGAGGTCTGGCTCCTGGAATTTTCTCCTGTTCTGTTTGGACAGGTTGAAAGAGACTGAATTGGTTTTTTATTTATTTTTTATTTTAAAGCTAGTTAGTTAGCTAGTTAGTTTGTTTATTTATTTATTTATTTATTTATTTATTTATTTATTTACTTATTTATTTAAAGAGGCAGAGAGAAAGGGAGAGAGGGAGAATCCCAAGCAGGGCTCCACACTGTTAATCAGAGCCCCACTTGGGGTTTGAACTCACAAACTGTGAGATCAGGACCTGAGCCAAAATCAAAAGTCAGCTGCCCAACTGACTGAGCTGCTGAGGAGCCCCTGAATTGGGTATTATTGATTAACTGATTATTTATTTATTTTGAGAGAGAGAGAGAGAGAGAGAGAGAGAGCGTGAACAGGGGAGGGGCAGAGAGAGAGAGGGAGAGAGAGAATCCCAAGCAGGCTCCCCATTGTCAGCACAGAGCCCCACTTGAGGCTTGAACTCACAAACTGTAAGAGCAGGACCTGAGCCAAAATCAAGAGTGGGACACTTAACCAACTGAGACATCCAGGTGCCCCTGAGCTGGGGTTTTAAATGATATCACATTCTGGGCCTTTTTCTTTTTCTTTTTTCTTTTATTATTTCTTAATTATTTATTTATTTTGAGACAGAGAGAGCACAAGTGGGGGAGGGGGAGTAAGAAGGAGAGACAGAGTACCCAGCAGACTCTGCATTGTCCACAGAGCCCAAGGTAGGACTTGAATCCACGAACCATGAGATCATGAACTGAGCCAAGATCAACAGTTGGATGCTTAACCAACTGCACTACCCAGGCGCACTTTTTCTTTTTCTTTAAAGCAGGAAGGCTAGCTTTATGAGAGAGATGGATGCATTTTGATTTCTTGGTATCACTTTGCTCTGAAACTATGGGTTCTTTGAAAAAGGACACCCAAAAATGCTATAAGAATTTGCCCAAGAAAAGCACTAGCTCAAGTATTCAGTTCAAGGCCTCTTTTTGTTACATGAAGCTAAAAATGGAATCTGGGTCAAATTAGTGGAATATCATACTTGGAGATTAAAACAAAAAAGGAAAAATTCTTCTGTTTCTATCACTGGTTAAAACTGATGATATTTATAGTTCTGACCCAAAAGGAAAGAAGAAAATAAGGCTTTAGTTTAGATAAAAGTTTAATTAGAAGTATTGTATAGAGCATAAACAATGCAAAAGAATTCAGGAATATTAACCCAAGGGCAAGATTTGCCAAAGAAAGTAGAGTGACAGAGGAGAGATACAAAGCAGAATTTCGTTCATTTTATGAAAAATCAAACCTTCATTTATGGAAATAGAAGATTAGCATATGACTCACATATGAGCTAGTCACTCTTCGCTCTAAAGCTTTTGAGGACTCGCATTTGCTATAGAACAAAGTCCAAACTGCTTAATATAGACTTTAAGGCCCTCTATTATCTGGCTCTGACCTAATTCCCTAGCCTGATATTTACCATCCTCTCCTCCCCCATCCATGAACCTTATGCTCCAGTCTCCTGGACTAATTGCTATTCCCTTTCCTTGGACCTGCTGGCATTGCTGACTCTACTGGGAATGTCCTCCCCAGTTTCTCTGTCTTATTCTCTTCCATCCAGATGCTCACCACTTTCCCCAGAAGTAATTGATTTCTTCAGTTTCTCAAGTGCCATAGCATTTAGCTTATATCTCTTTTGTAGTTCTTATCCCTTTCTGTTTTGTCTTATTTTTGTATGTGATTGTCTCCCTTACTATACTCTCTAAATCTTATTTGCATTTTATTTCTAATAGTGCCTATAACAGGGTCTTGCAACTTTAGTTGTTTAATCATTGACTATTGAGCTATACATCCAATGTTTATTTTTAAACAAATACTTGACTGATCGGGCTATGTTAACATTTCAACAAGTTCTAACAGATCCAATACTAACTAAATTTGCCAGCCTCTCCAAAGTGCTTTGTTTTAATATCAGTGGCCTCAACATTTTCAAAATCATTCAGTTTTCTAATTTGTTATTTTTGACTTAGCCATTTTATTATTATTTTTTTTTAATTTTTTTTAATGTTTATTTATTTTTGAGACAGAGAGAGACACAGCATGAACGGGGGAGGGGCAGAGAGAGAGGGAGACACAGAATCGGAAGCAAGCTCCAGGCTCTGAGCCGTCAGCCCAGAGCCTGACGCCGGGCTCGAACTTGCGGACGCAAGATCGTGACCTGAGCCGAAGTCGGACGCTTAACCGACTGAGCCACCCAGGCGCCCCATTATTATTTTTTTAATAGACAATATGGTATGGTATCAATTGAATATATTTTTAGGTTATTTCTTTTTTCTCATTTCTGCCCCCATTTTCTTGAAAAAGTAGGAAGATCATGCAACACTGCATCTCATTCCCAAACAACAACTGAGTAGCAGCTCCTTCTCTTGGAAGGGGTGTGAGTTCTCCATTCCTTGTTGGTCCCCCACAGCCCTGTAACCCTGCTTCTACCCTACACCATTGGTGCTTCTTGTAGGCATGACCGTTTTTTTTTTGTTTTTTAATTTTTTTTTCAACGTTTATTTATTTTTGGGACAGAGAGAGACAGAGCATGAAGGGGGGAGGGGCAGAGAGAGAGGGAGACACAGAATCGGAAACAGGCTCCAGGCTCTGAGCCATCAGCCCAGAGCCCTACGCGGGGCTCGAACTCACGGACCGTGAGATCTTGACCTGGCTGAAGTCGGACGCTTAACCGACTGCGCCACCCAGGCGCCCCTAGGCATGACTGTTTAATGTGTTGTGAGAAACCTAAGTTCAGGCCTTGGTCACTCATGATTAGCCAAATTCCACAAGTACTTTGCTGACCACCTCTTCCAGTTGTAAACCCTTCTGAAGCCCATTGCCAGCAATCTCTTAAATCATGTTCCCTGAAGTTTCTTCTAGGCTACAAATCTACTACCACATAAAATCTAAGCCTCTCTGCCTTCCTCTATCCTATAAAATGTAGTAGTTAAGAACACAGTTCTAGAATCTGACAGAGTTAGGCTTTTACCCCCACTTTCAGAACTTCTGAAAGCCTCAGATTCTTCCTGTCTAAGCTGCACATAATTGTGTCTACCTCATAAAGTTGTCTGGGGTTGGCATGAGATGATGCCTATAAAGTATGTAGCAGATTGCATGGTAAGTGTAGGAGTCAATTAATATTTGTGACAATCATTGCATTTGCCATGACTTTCCAGGATGCCTGCTCAGCTCTGGTCAGTATCCCTGGCAAGGATCCTAATAGGGATTAACCAAGCACTATGTATGGAGTAGGTGTCTAAGTTTAGTATGAAGAAAAGGAAAGTTAAAGATGTCTAAAGGGAGGTGGACAATTGGTGAAAGACCCTGAAGCCAATATTGAATGGTTTGAATTTGGTAAGCTAGGTACGGGTTGATCATCCTCGTGTCAGGAGTGGCTACTCTCTGAGTGGAGATGGAAGTTAAATTATTTTTCAAGATTCCCTGGTTTAGACAGTGTATAAGCATGGAAAAGATAAGGCAAGAGTGTCTCTTGCTGAGCTATGCAATGCTTTCTTCCTGCTGGGGTTTGGAGATACAGGAGGTCCTTTTGGACCCCACATGGACTTGATGCCCAGTGGAGTGGTGTGGCAGAGCTGAGCATGGTCTCTTGAAGAGGGTAGGGAGCATTATGGCAGCCCATGTGGGCCTCACATAAGTGACCCTGACATCTGAACTATGTTCTTCTGCGTAATCAGTAATTATTATTGGCAGAAAGTAGATACCTATAACTGATCTGTGGGCCATTATACATCAGAAAAGGTTGTTGGCATTGTTTTGAAGCCCTAAATTCTAGCCACTTCTTATTCACTCTGGAGTCATTTCCCTGTCCAGCAAGGCCACTTCATATACTGTACAATTTTGTTTCAGTTAGAGCGCCAGCATTTGTCTATGTAGGTAGCATTTTAAACACTTACCGAGTATTTTCTAATTTGTGTCTAAGAGTTTACACATAATATATGAGAATACAGAAGTTCACAGTTCTGTGGGAGTGATGGTTTGGACATCAGCAGAGATCACATATTTAAAAAATATAAAGTGTACTTCCATTATATTCTTCAGATATTGTATTGAATTGGCTTATTATTTGTCAAGACTAGAATGTACAATGGCACTGCAGAATCTTGTGTGATATGCGGAAAAAACCTGCAATAATAACAAATAGGAGTAACATTTGGTCCTGTTAATGGGCTTCCATAATCATGGAAGTAGCATGGAAAAGAGGAGGGAACACTGGACCTCTCTCAGGGCTCTGAATAGTTTCAGATATTTCACTAACCTCCCAGGTGGCTTTGGGCAAGCCGCTTAGATGCTAGGACTTCAGTTTCCTCATCCATAAATATTTTTTTTAATGTTTATTTATTTTTGAGAGAGAGAGAGCAAGCGAATGAGTTGGGGAGGCATAGAGAGAGAGAAGGAGACAGAACCTGAAGCAGGCTTCAGGCTCTGAGTTGTCTGCACGGAGCCCTATGCAGGGCTAGAAGTTTCGAGATGTGAGATCATGACCTGAGCCAAAGTCAGAAACTTAACTGACTGAGACACCCAGGTGCCCCAAGTTTCCTCCTCTATAAAATGAAGTGAGGAGATTTCTTGTTAATTCTGGCAGATTAAACATATATGTTTGTCTACACTTTGTCTCCAAACACCACTAAACTTTGTAGTAAGGAAATAAAAATTCAATAAAAACAAGGACAAAGAGAGCAGGAGAGGACATCAGAGCAATAACATTTTGAAAGCAGGAAAAATGTGAATGAGTAGGAACTAAGCTCATTTGTGGAAACAGAAACCTCAACTGGGAGCTGGGGAGGCCCAGAAGCAATAATGATCTTACTGCAGAGCTCCTGAAAGGCTCAGTAATCTGAGACTTCAGGTTCTTCTAAAACTGGGCGTGCATTAGGGGCAGAAATAGGAATATTGGCTACAAATATGGTTGAGAGCAGGTTTATCAAAGATACCCTTCCTGCCCTTTCCTATATCTCTGGGGCTTCAGCTAGGAAAGCTGAGCTGACTCATTTCTGGTCCAGATGGTCTTTCATTTGCCAACAGGCTAAGCCCAGGATTATTTTTTTTAAATTTTTAAAATGTTTGTTTATTTTTGACAGGGGGGGGGGGGGAGACAAAGCATGAGCGGGGGAGGGGCAGAGAGAGAGGGCGACACAGAATCCGAAGCATGTTCCAGGCTCTCAGCTGTCAGCACAGAGCCCGACGCGGGGCTTGAACTCACGAACCGTGAGATCATGACATTAGCGGAAGTCCGACGCTCAACCAACTGAGCCACCCAGGCACCCCTAAGCCCAGGCTTTTTACTGAGGCTGGGCAGGGTTCCAAGAGTGAGTGGAAACATGGAAGGACTGTTGAGGCCTAGACTTGGAAATGACACAGTGTCTCTTCCATGCATTCAATAGGGCGAATCAAATTGCAAGTCTAGCTCATTCAAGGGGAAGGGAGACAGGTCCTCCCTCTTGATGGACGTAGCTACAAAGTCACATTTGTTGCAAAGGGTGTGTGGATTCAGAGAGAGGAAAAGTTGTGGCCAGCTTTGCAAACAGTCTGCCATAAGAAAGAAAAAAACCCACAGCCTTTAAACTTGCTTCCTCAAAAATAAAAGGTCACATGCAAAAAAAAAAAAGTACTGGGGCAGAAAACTCAAAGCTTACACAAAGCATTAATAAAACAGTAACTGTGGAGGTAGGCAGCTCACTGAGACTGGGGCCTGTGATGGCTGGTAATAAGTCAGAGAAATAGTTGAGTAGAACTGTTGGTAACACATGAGAGCAGCGCTGCTAGGAAGGGACACAGTGTGGATAAAAGTGGTGTTCTAAGTCAGTGTGGTTGCTCTTAAGGTGCCATAGGGGCAGCCCAACCTGCTAGAATTCAAAAGGAACAGGTGTCTGTTTTTAAATTTTCAAAATGTAGGAAAAAGGTTCTTGTTGCAAGTGCTACAAGTGATTGAAAACTTTTTCTGCTGAAATTTGTAATTCTAGTCTACATTCTGTTCTCTTCTGCTTAGGAAATATTGCATGTAAGTTAAGGTAATATCTACATTATTCTGACACATATTTTCTTTTGACCAAGTACATATGAGCTAATTTGTGTTGTAAAACCACACCTTGTGTGGAACAGATTCCATTGAAGGATTGAGTAAAAGTACACAGTGCAGAGAAAGATGCTCAGGTTCCTTTCCCAACGTGACTTCAAAAACAAGCCTCCAGCCAGGCTTGTGCCCCCTAGGCAAGAGAGTGGAGGGCAAAATGAGCCCAGTAGGAAAGATCTAGAGATATTGTCAGTTAGGGATCTTTGAAATCATCTCACAATAAAGTCTATTACTTCAAGCACATAGAGCTTTCAGTCTGCTCTTTATTGCCTTACTCTTAAAGTGTGAGTGATGTCCAAGAATACCAGCCCTCTGATGAAAGCTTCTGATATGAAAGATGGACCCCAAAGAGACAATAGGAACAAAAGGAACATGAAGGAAGCTGAGAAAATGCAACAATTAGAAGAAAAGAAAAGCCTTAAAAAAGTAAAACTATAAGTAGTATCCTCAGAGAGATACAAGATGACATTGCATCTATAAATCAAGAACAGAATGACATAAAAAGAAATATTCAGAGAACCAAAAAGAGCTCTTAGAACTTACAAACAAGATTACACAAATAAAGATGTCAGTAAATGGCTGGAAGATAAAGTTGAGGAAAGCTCCCAGAAAGACTAACAAAACTATAAAGAGGCAGAAAAATAAGAGAAAATATTTTTTTTCAGAAAGGATTTATTCTGGAAGGTGTAATACCTAACTAATAAAAATTACAGAAAGAAAAAAAAGGAAACAGAAAGAGGGATATTATAAAAGAAGTGAAATAAGAGAGATTTCTAGAACTGAAAGATGCAAATTTTTATTTTTTATTTATTTATTTTTTCAATGTTTATTTATTTTTGGGACAGAGAGAGACAGAGCATGAACGGGGGAGGGGCAGAGAGAGAGGGAGACACAGAATCGGAAACAAGCTCCAGGCTCTGAGCCATCAGCCCAGAGCCTGACGCGGGGCTCGAACTCACGGACCGCGAGATCGTGACCTGGCTGAAGTCGGACGCTAACGACTGCGCCACCCAGGCGCCCCAGATGCAAACTTTTAGATTGAACTGTTATACTTACAAATAAATGGAAGAACCCTGTCAGAACCACGTTATTGTGAGATTTTAGAAAATTGGCATAGAGCAAAGTCCCGAAAGCTTGAGTGGAAAAAAAACCCAACAGATTGTGAAGAAATGACAATCAGTGTCCTTAGTTTTCTCAAAGGCAAAGTGGGGAATTCTGAGGGAAAATGCTATCCAAGCTAGAGTTTTATACCCAGAATTCCCACAGTTAATAAGTAGGAGCAATAAAAGCCTTCTTAGATATGTGAGACCTCAAATTTTTCTCCCACTGAGTGACCTCTTCTTAGTTAATCCTAGCATATATGTTCAAAGAAAACCAGAAGATAGGCCAGGAGAGAAGAAAACATGGAATCCAGAAAATAAGAAACCCAACTCAGGAGATAAGCCCAAGAAATCTTCAGGATGATGGCGAAGGGAGATTGAATTACTGTAGGTGTAAAATAAGCTTCGAGAGCAACACATCCAGAAAGAACCAGAGCAAACAAGATTCCAGAAAGATGTTACAAAGGGAAGGATGAAGCTGGTAGGATTTCTGATATGCTTGAATGCACTGAGAATAGATGTATTCCTTTGATAGTGACTTTGGGAATGGATACATAGACTATTAATTGGACAAAGAAAAGAAACTGTAACTAACCCTAACGTTGTATATCTGTGGATGTATGTGAATGATAGTGAAATGGTCATAGTACTGTAAATACTGAATAATGATTCCATAATAATTAATGATATAATTATACAAGAGAATTGGAATAAGGAAATTACATGAGTGCATGGAGGTATCAAGAGTGCTAGATATCACCTCACGCCAGTCAGAGTGGCCAAAATGAACAAATCAGGAGACTATAGATGCTGGAGAGGATGTGGAGAACCGGGAACCCTCTTGCACTGTTGGTGGGAATGCAAACTGGTGCAGCCACTCTGGAAAACAGTGTGGAGGTTCCTCAAAAAATTAAAAATAGACCTACCCTATGACCCAGCAATAGCACTGCTAGGAATTCACCCAAGGGATATAGGAGTACCGATGCATAGGGGCACTTGTACCCCACTGTTTATAGCAGCACTCTCAACAATAGCCAAATTGTGGAAAGAGCCAAAATGTCCATCAACGGATGAATGGATAAAGAAATTGTGGTTTATATACACAGTGGAGTACTACGTGGCAATGAGAAAGAATGAAATATGGCCCTTTGTAGCAACATGGATGGAACTGGAGAGTGTTATGCTAAGTGAAATAAACCATACAGAGAAAGACAGATACCATATGTTTTCACTGTTATGTGGATCCTGAGAAACTTAACTGAAGCCCATGGGGGAGGGGAAGGGAAAAAAAAGAGGTTAGAGTGGGAGAGAGCCAAAGCATAAGAGAATCTTAAAATCTGAGAACAAACTGAGGGTTGATGGGGGGTGGGAGGGAGGGGAGGGTGGGTGATGGGTATTGAAGAGGGCACCTTTTGGGATGAGCACTGGGTGTTGTATGGAAACCAATTTGACAATAAATTTCATATATTGAAAAAAAAAAAGAGTGCTAAGTATTCCTCCTCTGGAATAAGAGGACACAGATAGTATCTAAATCTAGAACATCAAGACATAGCAAGAAATAGCTATATAAATGTGTTATTTAAAAGCAAAAAGACAAAAACCAAACACACGGCTAAAAGAATTCATATTGGTTGCCTCTAAGGAGAAGAAATTTGTGGTAGAATGAGGTGAGGCTGGGAAATCTATTTTTTAAAATTATAAGCTTTTCAGAACTAAGTGGCTTTAAAAATATGCATATATAACTTTGATAAAAATCAAAAGATTAAAATATATTGCACCCTCATTAAAGCAGAAAAACCTTCTAATCTCACCATCCAGGGATAATCATTATTACTATAAATATACAAAATATATCCAATTTTGTATGTCATGTTCCTCACACAGAGGATGTTCCAGTTTCAAATTATGCTACTTATCAAATCATGTTTCCTTTTTTTGGGAGGGAGGATAGTTTAGAATATTTAATCTCTGAAGCAATAAGCATCCATGTCCATGGAGACATGTCGTCACCTTCAGGAAAATTGACTCTGATGTACACGTTGCTTCAATTCAGTTTTATTGTACTTGACAATAACAATGACATCTTAACATATGCATAGTATCCTTGAAGAGTTTTCTTTGCCTTATTTCACTTGATTTTCATAATAAGTTTTTGAGATGAGTAAATAGATGATATTCTGTGTGCAACTCAAATATATTAATATTTAATGTAACATAAATATTAATAACAGTATCTACCCTAAATAACACCTTGCATTTATTTAAGAAAGGGTTTCTCATGTAATTATATTGCATCAGGTTGTTTGTTTAGGAGAACTGGGCTGTAGAAAATGCATGGAAATGCTGGAACTCTAATGGAAATTTTGTGTCTTATCCATCTCTGTCCATCCATGTATCGATCCCTCCACCCATCCATGTGTGGTCTGTGGGCTGAAAAAGAGGTGACACAGATCGCAGATAATTCTTACTTTTGGCCAATTATGCAATCATGCCTTGGTTATAATATGAGTTTCTCTCCTCTTGCCTTAATGGTAGGTTCCCTTAAGGCTTTTTCCTTTGACTAGAATAAGCTCAGAACTGTTGTACTTGTGGGATGCCTGGGTGGCTCAGTCATTTGAGTGACTGATTTAGGCTCAGGTCACCATCTCGCGGTTTGTGGGTTCAGATTCTGTCTCCCTTTCTCTCTTCCCCTTACCCACTTGTGTTCTCTCTCTCTCTCAAAAATAAATAAACATTAAAAAATATTTGTATAAAAAAAGAACTGTTGTATTTGCTGGACCCCAGTAAAATTAGAAAGGGGAGGTGGGTAGGGCTGTTATACTGAAACAATCAGAAGGAAGAGCCATCTAATTTCATGCAACTACTCTGAATTATGAGCTAGTGTGGGATTTACAGGATAGGGTGGGTCAGGATAAAATGTCCTAATCTTAAAAAAAATACAGAAAAAAAAGAAAAAAGCTAATCACTTTGTCTAAAACCCAGAAATAGAGTTCACAACCTATTCAAAAGGCATGTGGTGAAGATCACAATGGGTTTTCTCATTGTTTTAAGATGTTTAGGAATCCTTATGGTGAAAGAATTGGAAGCTTTCTACCTCTGGCACGTGAAAATCAGACAAGGTTCAGCCCATCCAGTCATGGTAAATCTTGTGTCAGACCACAGGAAGGAAAGAGAGGGGAGCATATACTTCTCAGTATACTGTACTCCTCCAGCCCTAGGTCCTTCTCCAGAAACTACAGGGAAGGTGGTGCAAATTTTCTTTCCATTCTTCTCAAAGCTCCTTAAGAAGTCCTTTCAGTACTGTTATCTTTATGGACCGTGTGTGTGTGTGTGTGTGTGTGTGTGTGTGTGTGTGTGTGTGTAGGGGTAACAATGTGGTTAGCTGGAAAAAGACTTCTGTTCACACTCTGGTTCTTAATTTTCATTTAATTAGAGCTGATTTAATTTTTAAATTTCAGAATTTTTTTCTTTAAAAGCAAAGGAATTCCCTTGATTTCTAATATGCTGAGAACTTGTCATTATCTCGCTATGATCCAAAGTGAAAGGGTGAGTAGAAAGACTGGTCCTACCAGAGTGTTCTGGGTCATTGATTGACTCTTGGCTTTTCACTCCAATTGACTATTAGAATAAAAACAGCTACCAAGCACCTGTCATCCTTATCAGAAACTTGGACTTTCCATTTCATACCACAAACATGAAATAGAGAAAACAAATTAATTGAAGGCACTGTAGACTATGAGTCATATATATATTTTTAAAATGTTGTAAGCAACAACAAAAAAGTTTCCAACAGTTTCTTGCCATCAAACCCCAAATATATATATTTTTTCAATGTTAGAAGCGTGGGAAACAAGTGCATTTTATGCCGCTCACCTGGTAACTTGTGTCATTGGGGCTAGGAGAAGGATGTTTTTTAGAATTCCATGTTTCATTTTTCACCCCCTAGATGGCAGCAACATTCTTCAGTGGATGATGACTAAATCTAGTACAGCAAATGTCTATTAAAGGGAGGAGCTGCAAGTCTCACCTTTAGTCTTTGCCCCCAAATTCATGTAGTCCCTTTACATTTACTGCTGTTTCTGTGGCTCCCTGACTTAGTGAGTCTACTACTTATAAATGAGAATAAATGATTTTCTCTTTTGTATGGAAACATAATGGTTTCTTATTTCCAGCTGCATTGTAGACCAGGGTTTCTCAGCATAGGCATTGACATTTTGGGCTAGACACTTCTTTGTTGTGGAGGCTGTACTGTATGTTAGAGATGTTTAGCACCATCTCTGGCCTTTACCTACCAGATATCAGTAGCCTCTCTATGTGCTATTCTCATTTGTGACAACCAAAGATGTCCCCAGACATTGCCAAAAATCCCGGGGAGAGCATAATTACTCCTGTTTGAGAACTACTGAACTAGGTGGTTTTAAGTCTCTCTGAAGATTGTACCCTGCATTCCTACTCACTTCATTTTGTAGGGGTGGGTAAATTAAGTATCTGCTTATAACTTAAATATATTGTACTTTCTTGTTTCTTGGCTTAGAAAGTTTTCCGAAGAAGAAAAAAACAAAATAAGAAAGGCAGTTAGAGCTGTAAGTATAGATGTTATAAATCTTACCTCCAAAAGAAGATTGATTTTATCAAATTATAGTTCCCTATTAATAATAGCCACAGACCCAAGATTCTGTTACTTTTTATTCCTTTTTATTTTAACTAGCCTCACTGAATATGAATCATGAAAAGGAGAAAAACCATAGGAGGCCATACTTACAAAAAAATTTTCAGTATATTGAAAAGTATAAAGTGTGATAGAATCTCAAGTTGCAATGGGGCACCTGGTGGCTCAGTCGGTTAAGGTCATGATCTTTGGCTCAGGTCATGATCTTTCAGTCTGTGAATTCGAGCCCTGCGTCAGGCTCTGTGCTGACCACTCAGCCTGGAGCCTGCTTCGGATTCAGTGTCTCCTTCTCTCTCTGCCCGTCCCCTGCATACGCTCTGTCTCTTTCCCCCCGAAAAAAAAAAGAATCTCAAGACTTTAGGAGTCACTTGGTCCAAATTCTGAGTGGGGTTCAGGGTTTGGCATGTTAACTGGGTGGAAGGAAAGGGCAGTATTATCATAGATTCCCAGGCCTCTGGCCTCTCTTAGGTGAGTAAGGTGAAGGCCAGCTTCCGAAAGAGAAAAATTTGGTTCTTTGCAAAACAAAACAAAACAAAACAGAACAGAACAGAACAGAACAAAACAAAACAAAACAAAACAAAAAACAAAGCAAAACACACAAAACAAAGCCAGCCCTCTCTCACATAGGTGTGTACTATAAGTTCCTAGAAGAAGGTGGCTCTTGGACAGGTGGACACTGTTAGAGCAGGATCCCCTGAATCAGGCCCACCTGAGAGGGTGATGGGACCCAGGGATGATAACAAAACTCTACCTTATATTAAGCGGGAACTTCATTTTTCTTTTTGATCTAAACACTTAGCACATTACTAAAACATTCCAGTGAGTGAGTGGGATGAAGAAATGGATGTGAGACCAGAACCCAAATATGAACAAGTTTAATAGGTGGGTTCCCCACTCCCTCCCTCTTTGGAGTGTCTCCAGTTTTAGAGAAGGGAGCCAATTCTTCAGGCAAACATCCAAATCAGGCTTAGACATGTGTCCAGAGAACCCCATCAACAGGGAGGGAACCATGTTCCACCTTTAAAATAGCTGACATGATTTCCAAAACTGAAGGGATTTTTCTTCCTGGTGAATAAAGAGATAAAGGCTAGAAATGAGGTTCATATGTAATCATCTGGGTCATCTGCATCTGAGCATAAAATTGTTGTGAGGGAGTCATGAGAAGAAATACATGAGAAGAAATATTAAAGGGTTTAATATTGAGTGAAGCCTGGGGGAGGGATAGTATGGCAGGGCAGAGAGAAAGGCCAGTTCAAATTACAGGATGTGGCTGTTCTTTGAAGACACAGTCACATTTTGCTTGAATTTTTGTACACTGTTGGGTCAAGCTCTGTGAAGAACATCCATCCCATTTGGCAATGAGACATGTCATACCACCCTTTTCTTCCCTCATTAGTTGTGTTAGTCAAGGACTGATATGCAAACAGCAGCTGCACAGCACCAGAGAGAGGTCCCTTGGAAGCCTGGACCCCAGGGAGAGACACATCAGAGGAGGTCTCCCAGCAGTGACTTGACTTGGTGGCCTTCGTCCAAAATGTTTAGATTGTTTTGAGTAGCATTGCAATGATCTTTGCTCTGCAAAATATGGGTCACAAAGCAACATGGGTGCTCTGGGAGGCTGAGAGTGAGAGCAAGTGAAGGTCAGCAATGAACTGGGGCCAGGGCCAGGGGATAGAATTTGATTCCCCAATTCTTGTTCCAGAACTCCAGCAGCCTGACTTCACTGGGGCCAGACTGGTTCTGTTCATAGAGCTGTCAATTGATTTTTAGTCACTTATACAGCATTTGCTAACTGTTCATAATTCCTGTGCAGTTTTGCTCAGAACATAGGCAACAAAAGATGGCAAAAACAAGGGGCCCTTATGCTTTTTGTCTGCTGTCGTCAGTGGATCAAATTGGCTGGACAGAGTGCAAGCTTTCTCTTGGTACACTTGGTAGATTTTTTTTTTTTAGTTGCATGAGCATTTTCAGTAAGAAAATGCATGTGTGCACAGGAAGTACAGAATGCCATGTGAAATGTCTAAAATATAGCATGTATCTCTCTGTTTTGGCAGGAAGAGAGAGTCAATAGATTAATAATTCAGTCAACGAATGTTTGAATAGATACAAATCAATTGCCATCATCACTGCTGCTACTAGCCTACAGTGAGTTGCACAAATTAAAGAAAGGGGGCCCTCTAGGCAGAAAAAGCCCTGCACCAGGTCACATGACTTCAGTCTTCATCGCCTCTCAGTTTGTGACCTTTGTGCAGCGTGTAAACTGTACAACTGTACGTGACTATACATTGACATGAGAGCATGGGCAATCAATTATGTCATTAGATTGGAGAGTTTCCTGAATAAATAGGTCTTGAGCAGAGTTTAAAGGAGATGGCCCTTTCTTTTGGGCATGGCAGACAGGAGGGGGCAGTATCTTTATTCTGAGGGAAAAATTATAAAGATCTGCTAGGTTCTCGCCCCTTAAGTCTTTGCCTCTACAGCTGGGTTAACAAAGACTTCTTGCAGCTGTAGGAACAATACCAACTGTAGGGAGAGAGAAAGGAAGGACCTGAGAACTTAGCATTGAATGAATGTCCTCACTTTTCAGCTTCGTGGTTCTATCTTATGTCTGTTTTTCTGATTTCTACTGTGTCTTCATAGTTTTTGTAATGATAGAATTTCGTGATTTGTTTCCAGCTTTTTACCCATCACCCCTCGCTACCACTCCTTTGTCACCTCCACCCCATGAAGTTTAACCTGAACCTACTATTGGGGGCCTGTGACCATATGCTATATTTTTCTGATACCATAAACCGTCCTGATTTTCTGGCAGCTGACATGCCTTCAGGTACCTGCTACATGAATCATGACCACTGGCCTCACCTGTTTGGGTTATATCCTCAATCAAGGTCTCATTTTGAACCAATAAATAGTATTTATGTGTTTCCTCCATGAATCTTTCTCTTGGTTTTGTACTAATCTTTTGAACCGTGGTTCTTAAAGCAACTGCCTGTTAAAATTGCCTAAGGAGCTTTGTAAAATCTGTTTGCTCTTGGTGGGGTGCCCTCCAGATGAATGAAATCCGAATTTCTGAGAAGCATAGGCACCAGGATTTTTAAACCTCCACCAGTTGTTCCAATAGGCAGATAGGGTTGAAAACCACTGTTTCAGACTACATTTTTTCATCCTTAGATTAGTTAACCTTTGCTGTGCTTCCATGTTCAGAACTGTGGCCTCTGCCCTGACTCATGAGTTATACTGCAGTTTTCCCTGGGATGGCCTGGCTCACCACCAGATAACTTCAGATTATGATTAGGTTTTGGAGCCAAAAGGCTGAGAGGGATATCTGGAGACCCAAAGTAAGTCTTTTGTGGTTTCTTTAGCCTGTAATTCTAATAAATGCAATCCATCAGCCTTGTCTTGAATAAGAAAGAACATCCTTTGTAGGCAGTCCTCAGCTTATGAATGGGTTGTGTTCCAAAATTTGTTTGTGGTCAGTTGTTAGGTTTATAGAATTCAATTCCCATAGCAACAAAGTTACAAAAGGAAGTGGCAGGTCACCATAGTCTCCTGAATCTTTAAAAAACTGAACTTTAGAATTAACAGAGCCAAAGAATTGAGTCACTATTATTAGGTTGGAAGATGTGAAATTGACATTTTTGTATGTCAAAAATTATTGAATATTGGCAATTATATATGGGTTCAACCTATAATATGTTTTACTTTAGGTAGGGGGAAAAAGTTTTAAGCAGTAGAGTGGAAAGTTCAGAAGACATTCACCCTTACTGGGATTGTAAGAGGATCAGTATTCCCTTTCTGCCAACTGTCCCATCTCACTGCTTCTAGCCCAGGAAAATATAGGCAAGGCACATAGCCTTCCAAGCCAGCAGGTATACACATGAGGAGAGTCCTATCATGTATGGATTTTTACTGACCCTGATGATGAATTGGGTTGGGGCAAGGGAGTCTAACTGAGAAGGGGAAGACAGGGGTCCTTTGTCAGCAAGCACCAGGAGAGCAGACATTAAGGTACTGTGTGGAAAACTCAGCCTTTCTTAGAGCCATCTCCTGGGGGTGGGGTGAGCCATAGCTGGGTTTTATTCAGGAGCAGGGCAGACTATAGGCATGGGCTGAAGAGTAGCATCAGTTTCACACTCATGAGTCACATGTCATCTGAGAGCATGTAGGTGAGGCCAGTGAAAGTTATTTGCTTTGATGGGTGATCAGTGTGTTCTGTGCATGAGTGAAACCATATGAGCCTCTGATCTGTGTGCTTTGTCTTACAATAGAAGCTGTGCATTTTAGACAATAGGTTGCTTTATGAGTCACAAACTTGCAATGTGTCCTTTTCCTTACTAATGCAGGAAAGTCCATTCTGTTTTTAGAGCTCATGATACATGCCTGACAGTAGATTCTTGGTAAGAATTGATTGGGAACCAAGCATTGTTGATTATTTTTCCATGAAGAGCTCAAAGATCATGAAAGTGATTCTTCTGGAGGGAAATGTAGCAGTCCCCAGAAAAATTTTCATACATTTGTATTACCTACAAAACCCATTACGAGAAAGCTCTATGTCCATTTAGAAAACAGCTGTTTTCTTTATTTCAATGTTAATTGTGTCTCTTATAAAGAAGACACCACTTTCATTGATACTTATTCTATCTCCAGTAATCCAAGTTCCTATCTTGACTTTACATGGATTAACCTCTTATTTGTATCCAGCATTCATTCAATAAAGCAGTTTGATATTTGTATTTCTCCACATGAATTCCAGGTCAACAGGAAAAATCTTTTGGTCCCACTTGGGTTGGATGTCTGAGGACAACTGAGGCTTCACATTCAGAAACGATGAGAATGGAAGTAGGATATAAAAAAAGAATAATATTTGATTGTGTAGACCACAAAGATTATGGAAACTCCTTTTTTCTCCTTAGCCAATCATAAATAAACCAACAAATCAAACTGGAGACCATGTCTAGGAGCCTTCACAATAGTCTGGGTCACATCTTTCAAAAATAATGAGTGTAGCAGCAAACCAATGATTATAAATTCCATGAACCCTGAAAAATAGGCTGATCTCTTAGATTTTTCAAACAATTTCCATAATGTGTTTTCCTTTACCATCACGTTTTAATGCCATCTATTGCCTGTTTTCATGTGCGAGGTCAATTCTGAATCACTTTATGCAATTATGCAAATATGGTTCCTATAAAGTACAGGAAAGTAATGTTGCTGTCAATCATTTTTGAAAGGCTTCTAGTGATAGAGTCTCTAGCCTAGGAAAACTGTATTGTTTTTCTCAATTGTTTAATGTATTTTATGTAAAATTTGTAGACATCTTTAAAAGTAGTTTCTAATATACCCCTTTCAAAGGTTTGTTTATTTTTTAAGATGCTCTGGAATGGCCTTTAATTTTTTTAGTTTGTGGTGAGCACAGCTAATTGGCTATTTCCAGAGTAGGACCAATCTGACTGCAGTTCTGTTTCTGCATACTGGTGCCAGCAAAACACAGACACACACTCTTATGCTCTCTGTGATAACCTTTTGTCCTGGCCCCAGGCAAGAGGAGGAGTCACGTGAGGCTTTCTCATCTTCCTGAATTCTGTGGTCATACAGCATATACAGTAGTCGACATGGGCTGATCTGTGGCACGACATGGGAAGTGATGTCATACCAGTACTGTTGTTTAATGCTTGTGTGTGTCCAGGACTGAGGTGGAGGCTGGAGAGAGAGATAAGAAGAGAAAATGTTTTCTCTCTAGAGCCTAGTCAGAAGATTGTACCCATCTCCAGAGGCTGTATTTGGCCTGCTCAGAAAACAGAATGTTTAGGTAAAAAAGGCAGAGGTGCAACATTTAAAAAATAGAAAGTGAACTGATTTTAGCCATAATAAGTGAAATAGATAGATGATATTGAAGGGATAAACATTTAGCAGATAAGAACTATAAACAAAATGAACATTAGGCAAATTTGTAGGCAGTAGCAAAGATAAAGGCCATGTTCAAGAGCAACAGAACATCACAGAATGGCACAGAACAGCCGGCAGACTCAATTATTCAATTAACATGTACTTACTGAGTGGTTGCTGTGACTCAAGCACTGTGGCAAGCACTGGAATACAGCAGTGAACAACAAGACAGACAAGGTCCCTTGGAGACTACATGCTAATGGGGAGGCAGAGGATAAATAAGTAAATGGGTAAATAAATCCATTCATGGATAAATGTATGCAGACAGATAAGAATTATTGTTACAATAATTCAAATAATATAACTCCAGATGATAAAAAGGGCTCTGAAGAATTTAAAGTAAGATAAGGGAATGGAGCCTGGGGTGATTGAGGTTAGCTGTAGACATTCAGCTAAGACACTCGAGGACATGTGCTTTAAGGAAGCTCCATTTGAGCAGAAAGACCTCAGTTATATGAAGGGGTAGGCCCTGGTGAACATTATGGGGAATAACATCCCAGGAGGAAAAACAGCTATTATACAGTTGAGGCAGGAACAAGCTTGAGACATACCTGGAAGCAGCAAGAAGACCTGGGTGCATGGATCAGAGTGAGTGTGGGAAGAGGAGTAGTTGATGAGGCCCAAGGAGTAGGCAGGTCTGGGTTGTGTTAGGGCACTGTAGGCCCCTCCCTGGATTGTATTCTGAGTGGTATGTAAATCCAGTGAAGGATCTGAATGGGGTGGGGTGCGGGGGTGGGGGTTGGTGTAATTTGATTCACTTTTAGATGTTCTGACTGGCTGCTACATCAAGACTAGACTGAAGGAAGAAAGGAGCCAAAGTCAGGAGACCCATTAAGCTTTGGCAGCTGCAGCTGTGTGAGTGGGCAATGGTGGGGGCTGGGATCACAGTAGGATTGATGGGGGTAGTTAAGAAGGTTTGTACTTGAAGCATATTTTGAAGATACTGTCAACAGGATTTGCTGATGGATTGTATAAGATGTTAGAGGAATCAGAATGATTCCTGGGTTTCTGGACTGAACAATTATGTGTATGGGACTGATGTTTCAGATATGTTAAGTTTGAAATGCCTGATAGATGCCAACTGGTGATGTCAAAAAAGGGACAGATACACAAACCAGGAACTTAGGAGAGAGGCTGAACTAGAGATGTACATTTTGGGGGCATAAGTGTATAAATGTCATGTAAAGTCATAAGTCTCTATGAGATAAACTTGGGGATAATGGAGACGGAGGACAAGGTCCTAGAGCCTTCCAAGATTTAGGAGTCAGAAACAGGAGGAGCAAAAGAGACTGAGAAGCACTTGCCAGTATCCAAAGTGCAGAGCCCCAGCAAATGGGTGGAGACAGTGTTTTAAGAATGAGGGAGCTATCAACTCAGTCAGATGCTGTGGAGAGGAAGAGCAAGTGGTGGTAGAGATGCATCAGTAGATTTGGCCAGATGGATGGAGATCTCTTTCTGTCTCTCTGTCTCTATATATGTATACACATATACATATGCCCATACATCCACACACACATAAATTGAGTAACATTATCACAGTACCTCCTTAATGTATTTTTGCAGACTAAAACAAAACCTATTGAATTGTGGATTGACAATGTATTAGCTCTTTCAGAAAAATTCAGAAATTCACATATTCATGAGATATGTGGTACCTCATATTTTGTGAGTCATCAAAGACATACTGGGGAAAGTACTCATTTTTATTAGAATTTTATTGTAATACCTGATGAAATGAATATTCTTTCATTTATTTTGATCTCCTTTGATAAGTTCATAGGGAATGTGGATACAATTGTTCTCTCTAGTAGAACTCAACTATTTTCACAATATATACATATATCAAATTATATGTTGTACACCTGAAACCAATGTAATGTTTTATTTCAAAAAAATCACAAAATGAAGGAACTCACGTATCATGACTCTATTCAGAATCAGAATGATATTAAAATTTTAGAGCTAATGGGTGAAAGGCACAAAAGGGTCTTACTATTTGAAACAGAAGAGCTATTTAATGTAATAAAAAGGGCATTGCTGAATGTAGCTCCATGATTTATTCTTTGTTCTTCTATGAGTTTGTGGAGCCTCAGTTTTCCACTCTATCAAATGGAGAGAAATAGCACTTATTTCATATGGTGGAGAGGATTGAATAAGGTAACATATATAAAGCACATAGTGCATGCCTAAGACCGAATAGGAATTTGCATCATGTTCCTTATTCTCCTTTTTGTAAGCCTTAAAGATAGAGGAGCAAGGCTAGGATCAGAGTCCTGGTCTTCTGAGTTGATTTGTAAACTTCCTCTTTTTCCAATAGTTTTTGACTTTGCTCACACCTTAGAAACTGAATTTCTCTAGTGAACATCATGGCCATGTGTGCAGCTGAAGGAAAAGAGGCATCTTGCTGCCTATGTCTTGGCTCTGCAATTGCAGTCACTGGGACTGTCACACAGGGCCTGTTTGTGACATGAGAGCACTCTAAAGATAGTCAGAAAGAGGCTTCCCTATTCTTCAAGAAGTTCTCATGAAATACGGGCATCAGTGCTCGCTTGTGTTGGGACATTCAAATAAGAATCAGTGTGTAACAGTCACTGTGTTCCAAAATTACTGGTTTTCCACAGCACTTAGGAATCAGTGGATGTTTTCTTAACAGATACATGATCTGGTCAAGGTCATGAAGTCTGTCATCATTCCCTTGTCTTCCAGCCAGTGTAGACTACTTATACATATTTTTAAATCATGTACTTTGTGCATTCTCGTCTCTATATTTTTGCCTGTAACTTCCTTAATTTCCCTCTCTTCCTCTCTCCACCCGCTGGAAATCATTTTGCACTCCCTTTGACACTCTGTAATGTATCCATCCTCAGAAGTTAGCTGTGTTCCAACATTTTTCTGGAAATCCCAACACAAAAGAGAGCTCTCCCTCCTCAGAACAATGGGTAACTGTTCATTTTACAGGATACAACTATGCAAGTTGACAGAAAGACAATCACTGCCCACAAATTCCCCTGTGGCTGACCATTCTTCTAAAATTTATAGTTATAACATGCAGGCCTCTTTATGGGTCATCTTAGGTTTCGTAATGGTAGAAATAAAACACAGGGGCCTGTATTATTTTTGTTCACAAAATATATCCAGCATCATGGATACAAAACAGCATAGACAAAGGATATCTCTGAGCCACTCTGCTCCATGAGTTGGGTGATGGCTTGGGGATGGCTCATGGCAGTGCTGTAATTAGTCCCATGGAAGTGAGGAATCTGTGAGGTCTAGGGTCCCCCTAGATGAAAGGTTTTATGCTTGTCTCACTGGAAAGAATATGTCATTTCAGAAACATCTCCTGCTCTCCTGTAAATCAATGAATCTGATATTTAGTAAACCTAGAAGGCAATCCTAAAATGAAAGCTGAATTATGAATCCATATTGGCGAGTGTGGAGTTTTGCTCAGTGCCTGTACCCCCAGGTTGATGAAGCCCAGAGGAGCCATAGTGAAAGCTGATGTGGTAGGTTGCTGTGCAAAGAGCATGTGCAATGGGAGCAGATAGATTCAAATTCAAAACTTGACTCTTGACTCAATAACTAGCTCTGTGTTCTTGGGCAAGAGAATCGATCTCTGTGACCTGAGCCTCTGTTAAATGGTGGCAGATTTATTCTCTGCATGGCTTTGCCTGGGCACACTCACATCACTACATTTAGCTGGTTCATCAGTTGAGGGCTGGTTTCTATTTTCAAATGTGCCTCATTCTTTTTGAAATTTTAGCTGAGGGAAAACCAGAAATGTAGGGACTCAAACGAGAAACAGAGTCTGTATGATACTCTGCCTGTTTCCACTCACTGTACCCAAATGGACACTCACAGGACCTAGGAAGCTGGATGAGGAAGCATTGCTGATAGCTGAGTTGAAATCAAGCCCACGCAGGTCTGCAAGGTGGAGATGGTCACTGTGGCAACACCATGTTGAGTGGCTATGAAGTTTTTTCTCTCAGGGCAAGCTGATGGTTGCAAAACTATTAAAAACATTTCTCCCTTAGATATCTAGCACTAATTTCTTAAAAATGAAATCTTTCTGAACCTAGTGTTATCATTTGTAAAATATAGATAATAATGCCTCTCTCTCAGGATGGCTATGAGGATTCACAACAATAAAGCTTAAATGCCTCACACATATTAGGTATTCAGTAAATAATAGTTTCATCTAAAGGGATAAGGTTGAGTATGAGAGGAAATGGATGCTGGGAGATACCAGAGTTCATGGTTGTGAGTGTGTGTGTGTTTCCTGTTTATGTAGGAACTGTGTTCTTATAGGAACATTGATAGGATTAGCCTAACACAATTTTCCTATCATTGAAGAACTGTGTAATGTTGGCTGTTTCATTACTATCCATTCTGACAAATGACTTGGTTTACTGAGTCACCATGTTGCATCTGGTCACTGCTGTCCTTAGAAGGCTTGTCTGGGTGGATGAAGGATGTGAGCACCCTGCTACTATTGCCATCTTTTCTATTTTCTTGCCCCCAAACCAGAGCTTTGGGTGTGGTCTCTGATAAAGTGGAGGCAGTGTTGGGTGTGGCGTCACCACCGTGGGTCAGTCAGTTCCCATGTGCTTCTGATACTCCCTCTGAGGTAAGTGGAGCCACATTTTTTTCCTGGCAGCTGCAAAGCCTAAGCTTCAGCAGAGAGCTTTGAAGTTTCCTGGGGAGAAAAGGCATTCTATAAAGAGAAGGAATTATTATTGCTTCCTGACTTTGGTGAGTTAGCAATGGTCTGGTGAATTTGGAAAGCAGCAGTTGGCCTCACATTCAATTGTCTTGACTTATTTTTAATCAAAAATGAAAACGCCTCTTCATTAAATATGATTAAAAAAAACAAACAAAATAATTTAGGAAAACGAAGCCCTTCTTTTTTTTTTATCAGAGCTGCACAAATACATATTTGGGAATCAGAAGTAAATAAAAACAGATGAAAAACGGGTGTGATTTTATAACTGTCTTACAGCATGCAGCCAGAATCTAAATAATATTAAACTTATTGACATGCTTTTTTGGTGCATCCTAAGAATTTGTTTTTAAACCCTCTTCTCTTTTTGAATAGGCTTTGGGGTGGGGATTGTTTGCTTTAAGACTGACCCAAATTCAGTCTTCCAACTTTTCCCCTTAATGTTACTGCATTGCTCTTCTCCCTCTCCCTCTTCTTCCTCCTCCTCCTCCTCCTCCTTGCCCTTATAGTGAGTATTTCCTTCTTTTCTGTCTCTGTGTGAGAAATTGTTCTCTTCCCCAGTTGCATGAACAATGTGGTTGTATTGCTTTTTGCTGGCAACAAGAACGATCATGTGTAGATATGAATGTTATGAATGTGAGTTTTATATGGGCTTTTAGCTGATGTAAAGGAGACAGAGCAGAATATCTGGTGTAGCTGCATCAGTATTAGCCACCACTTATCAGGCTTCTGTGGTATACAAAGCATCCTGTTAGGTGAGATGGTATATTTCAAAATATACAGGACACTGAGTATTTGCAAAGTGTATCACAAAGGATTCAGACAATGGTTCTCCTCACTGGAATGATCAGGAGGCGAGTCTCCATTCAAGAGCGGGATTCATCTGTACCTTGAAGGGCATGTAGACTTCAGGAGGTGGAGAGGAGGAGGAAGGCTGTTCCAGGCAGAGGGACTGCAGAAAGTTATGAAGGTCGAGAATGGGGAGGTGAACTGGGGGACAGTGCACAGACTCTTAAACTAGAGCAGAATCAGAGTCAGGAGCTGGGAAGATGAGTTGAGAACAGTGAGTTGGGAAAGGCAAGGGTTGAGAGTCAGAAACAGATAGAAAATCTGGGAAAGGAGACCAAGGTCAAACATCTAAAAACAAGACCCTAATTTAAATTAGGGATCAAAGATTCAGGGATAATGGAGCCAACAGAATAGAAAATTAGGCAGAGTTGGAATTAGAAGATAGCCTTACATTAAAGGCAGAATTGGGAAGGGGATAAAGGGCTGTCTTTCCTTCCTGACCTTATACACTGGCCTTTCCCTCTTTTTGCCTTCACGCTGATAATGCTTCAAGTCTCTTGAGGACACTTGAACCTGGTGATTAAGCACATGGATTTTGTTATTCCTGGGTCTACCAATAACAGCTCTGTGATCTGGGGCAAATTAACCAATCTGTGCTTCAACGTCAGCAAAATGGGGCAAAATAATAGTACTTACGTCAGGATTGTTGAGACAATGAAGAGAGGGCACATGAAGTGCTCAGTTACTCCTTGGGCATTGACCATTATTATTATTTTTTTTAATTTATATATGAAATTTATTGTCAAATTGGTTTCCATACAACACCCAGTGCTCATCCCAAAAGGTGCCCTCCTCAATACCCATCACCCACCCTCTCCTCCCTCCCACCCCCCATCAACCCTCAGTTTGCTCTCAGTTCTCAACAGTCTCTTATGCTTTGGCTCTCTCCCACTCTAACCTCTTTTTTTTTTTTTTTTCCTTCCCCTCCCCCATGGGTTCCTGTTAAGTTTCTCAGGATCCACATAAGAGTGAAACCATATGGTATCTGTCTTTCTCTGTATGGCTTATTTCACTTAGCATCACACTCTCCAGTTCCATCCACGTTGCTACAAAAGGCCATATTTCATTTTTTCTCATTGCCACGTAGTATTCCATAGTGTATATAAACCACAATTTCTTTATCCATTCATCAGTTGATGGACATTTAGGCTCTTTCCATAATTTGGCTATTGTTGAGAGTGCTGCTATGAACATTGGGGTACAAGTGCCCCTATGCATCAGTACTCCTGTGTCCCTTGGATAAATTCCTAGCAGTGCTATTGCTGGGTCATAGGGTAGGTCTATTTTTAATTTTCTGAGGAACCTCCACACTGCTTTCCAGAGCGGCTGCACCAATTTGCATTCCCACCAACAGTGCAAGAGGGTTCCCGTTTCTCCACATCCTCTCCAGCATCTATAGTCTCCTGATTTGTTCATTTTGGCCACTCTGACTGGCGTGAGGTGATACCTGAGTGTGGTTTTGATTTGTATTTCCCTGATAAGGAGCGACGCTGAACATCTTTTCATGTGCCTGTTGGCCATCCGGATGTCTTCTTTAGAGAAGTGTCTATTCATGTTTTCTGCCCATTTCTTCACTGGGTTATTTGCTTTTCGGGTGTGGAGTTTGGTGAGCTCTTTATAGATTTTGGATACTAGCCCTTTGTCCGATATGTCATTTGCAAATATCTTTTCCCATTCCGTTGGTTGCCTTTTAGTTTTGTTGGTTGTTTCCTTTGCTGTGCAGAAGCTTTTTATCTTCATAAGGTCCCAGTAATTCACTTTTGCTTTTAATTCCCTTGCCTTTGGGGATGTGTCGAGTAAGAGATTGCTACGGCTGAGGTCAGAGAGGTCTTTTCCTGCTTTCTCCTCTAGGGTTTTGATGGTTTCCTGTCTCACATTCAGGTCCTTGATCCATTTTGAGTTTATTTTTGTGAATGGTGTGAGAAAGTGGTCTAGTTTCAACCTTCTGCATGTTGCTGTCCAGTTCTCCCAGCACCATTTGTTAAAGAGACTGTCTTTTTTTCCATTGGATGTTCTTTCCTGCTTTGTCAAAGATGAGTTGGACATACTCTTGTGGGTCTAGTTCTGGGGTTTCTATTCTATTCCATTGGTCTATGTGTCTGTTTTTGTGCCAATACCATGCTGTCTTGATGATGACAGCTTTGTAGTAGAGGCTAAAGTCTGGGATTGTGATGCCTCCTGCTTTGGTCTTCTTCTTCAAAATTCCTTTGGCTATTCGGGGCCTTTTGTGGTTCCATATGAATTTTAGGATTGCTTGTTCTAGTTTTGAGAAGAATGCTGGTGCAATTTTGATTGGGATTGCATTGAATGTGTAGATAGCTTTGGGTAGTATTGACATTTTGACAATATTTATTCTTCCAATCCATGAGCAGGGAATGTCTTTCCATTTCTTTAAATCTTCTTCAATTACCTTCATAAGCTTTCTATAGTTTTCAGCATACAGATCCTTTACATCTTTGGTTAGATTTATTCCTAGGTATTTTATGCTTCTTGGTGCAATTGTGAATGGGATCAGTTTCCTTATTTGTCTTTCTGTTACTTCATTGTTAGTGTATAAGAATGCAACTGATTTCTGTACATTGATTTTGTATCCTGCAACTTTGCTGAATTCATGTATCAGTTCTAGCAGACTTTTGGTGGAGTCTGTCGGATTTTCCATGTATACTATCATGTCATCTGCAAAAAGCGAAAGCTTGACTTCATCTTTGCCAATTTGGATGCCCTTAATTTCCTTTTGTTGTCTGATTGCTGATGCTAGAACTTCCAGCACTATGTTAAACAACAGCGGTGAGAGTGGGCATCCCTGTCGTGTTCCTGATCTCAGGGAAAAAGCTCTCAGTTTTTCCCCATTGAGGATGATGTTAGCTGTGGGCTTTTCATAAATGGCTTTTATGATCTTTAAGTATGTTCCTTCTATCCCGACTTTCTCAAGGGTTTTTATTAAGAAAGGGTGCTGGATTTTGTCAAAGGCCTTTTCTGCATCGATTGACAGGATCATATGGTTTTTCTCTTTTTTTTTGTTAATGTGATGTATCACGTTGATTGATTTGCGAATGTTGAACCAGCCCTGCATCCCAGGAATGAATCCCACTTGATCATGGTGAACAATTCTTTTTATATGCCGTTGAATTCGATTTGCTAGTATCTTATTGAGAATTTTGGCATCCATATTCATCAGATATATTGGCCTGTAGTTCTCTTTTTTGACTGGGTCTCTGTCTGGTTTAGGAATCAAAGTAATACTGGCTTCATAGAATGAGTCTGGAAGTTTTCCTTCCCTTTCTATTTCTTGGAATAGCTTGAGAAGGATAGGTATTATCTCTGCTTTAAACGTCTGGTAGAACTCCCCTGGGAAGCCATCTGGTCCTGGACTCTTATTTGTTGGGAGATTTTTGATAACCGATTCAATTTCTTCGCTGCTGATGGGTCTGTTCAAGCTTTCTATTTCCTCCTGATTGAGTTTTGGAAGAGTGTGGGTGTTCAGGAATTTGTCCATTTCTTCCAGGTTGTCCAATTTGTTGGCATATAATTTTTCATAGTATTCCCTGATAATTGTTTGTATCTCTGAGGGATTGGTTGTAATAATTCCATTTTCATTCATGATTTTATCTATTTGGGTCATCTCCCGTTTCTTTTTGAGAAGCCTGGCTAGAGGTTTGTCAATTTTGTTTATTTTTTCAAAAAACCAACTCTTGGTTTCGTTGATCTGCTCTACAGTTTTTTTAGATTCTATATTGTTTATTTCTGCTCTGATCTTTATTATTTCTCTTCTTCTGCTGGGTTTAGGCTGCCTTTGCTGTTCTGCTTCTATTTCCTTTAGGTGTGCTGTTAGATTTTGTATTTGGGATTTTTCTTGTTTCTTGAGATAGGCCTGGATTGCAATGTATTTTCCTCTCAGGACTGCCTTCGCTGCGTCCCAAAGCGTTTGGATTGTTGTATTTTCATTTTCGTTTGTTTCCATATATTTTT
>NW_024412377.1:114387711-114509679 GCF_014898765.1 Herpailurus yagouaroundi | reverse complement strand
GGAGCGAGCAAGTTCCCTGGCAGGAACTGGTTCTCTTTGGGATTTTGGCTGGGGGATGGGCGGGGAAGATGGCGCTGGCGAGCGCCTTTGTTCCCCACCAAACTGAGCTCTGTCGTCCGGGGGCTCAGCAGCTTTCCTTCCCTTTGTCCTCCAGCCTTCCCGCTTTCTGAGCAGAGCTGTTAACTTATGACCTCCCAGCCGCTAAGTCGTGCTTGCTGTTGGAACACAGTCCGTCAGGCCCCTCCGCTTTTTGCAAGCCAGACTTGGGGGCTCTGCTTGGCCGGCGAGCCACCCCTCCACCCCGGCTCCCTCCCGCCAGTCCGTTGAGCGTGCACCGCCTTGCCGCCGTTCCTACCCTCTTCCGTGGGCCTCTCGTCTGCGCTTGGCTCCGGCGACTCCGTTCTGCTAATCCTCTGGTGGTTTTCTGGGTTATTTAGGCAGGTGTAGGTGGAATCTAAGTGATCAGCAGGACGCGCGGTGAGCCCAGCATCCTCCTACGCCGCCATCTTCCCTCCCTCCCATCGGGCATTGACCATTATTATTGGGGCTCTGTTTTGCCACATTTCCTGGAAACCGGACCTTGGAGCTGTGACATGCACTCTACCCAGGGTTGCTGTATTCTGGTAATTTCCAGGTAACATTTAAAGAAAGTGTGTAGGTTTGAGTGTGGCTGAAATATGGCGACACTATGAACAGCTCGTAAGGCTACTGGTGAACTGAGAAGGCATCACTTATTTTCTGTAGGCAGAATGCTGTACCTTGGATCTACGCTTCTATGGGGAAAGGAAATTAGATTCAGTGACTGACAGTACTAGGTGCTTTCCCATACCCCACCTCATTTCCTTCTTACCACTCCTCTAGGAGAAAGGAATCACTATTCACACTTTGCAGACAAGGACACAAACTGAGAGCCATTAGGTTACATGTCTCCAGGCAAATAACTAGTAAGCAACTCCTGAACTATGTCCTCTGTGATGAAAACATTAAAAACAATGCTTTGTCTCTCTCCCTCCAAGAAAGACAAGGATTTTTATCTTGAAATATTAGGGGACCTGGGTGATTGCTCAGCATATATTCCTAACCTCCACCCCAATGATTATGGTTCCTGAATCTCTACTGATCACAACAGATGATAGATGAAGAATGTCTTCTGGGTAGTGGCAAACCACTCCGAACAACTTAGGCTGTTTGTTCATAAATTAAGGGCATAGATGTCAACACTGCCTTTCCCTGCCTATGGGATGGAGAAACAGATTTCCTCAGGAGGTAAACTGGAGCGTGAGGGTACAGTTTGTAAAACCACATCACTGAGCTAGATTCTTCTGAGGACCAGTTCATTTTGAAAAAAATTTTTTTTTCAACGTTTTTTATTTATTTTTGGGACAGAGAGAGACAGAGCATGAACGGGGGAGGGGCAGAGAGAGAGGGAGACACAGAATCGGAAACAGGCTCCAGGCTCCGAGCCATCAGCCCAGAGCCTCACGCGGGGCTCGAACTCACGGACCACCAGATCGTGACCTGGCTGAAGTCGGACGCTTAACCGACTACGCCACCCAGGCGCCCCTGAAAAATTTTTTAAGAGCAAGAAAAGGTTTTTGGTATAGTAGTTAGTGACAATTTAAATGGTGAAAATAGGATGCCCTGCCTGGATCCTCACCCTTCAGTAGTTTGGGCTCCCAGTTGGACACCAGCCTCAGGAGATTCTTAGTTGATTCTGCATTAGCTATCAGAGAACCCTCCCTCCTGGTTTGTCACTGGTGTATGTGTGGAGGAGAAGAGAGTCTGTGTATCTGAGGCTACCCTCCTGGGGACTCATGTCACATTTACCTGAGGGGAGAGTGAAGAAGGTGATGGTCCTGTCTGTAGCTTAGCTCTGGGGTTCCCCCCCCACCTCCGCCATCTGCTTTCCTGTTAGAGAAGGGCAGGGGTGAGCCTGGTTAGAGTGTGATTCTGGGAAGGAGGTGTGGGATAGTGTCCTTTTTTCAGGCCTCAAGGTTAGTTATTGCTGATGTCTTTCATACATGGAGTGAGCCTTGAACCCATCATGTTAGGCACCAAAATATCACCGTATGCTGTAAAACTCTGGCCAGCTACTCCCTGTTCAAGCTCATAAGCTGAAGAGTTTTCTTTAAAATGTCTGCTCTTGAATTTTGACAGGAATTTTTAGTCAAGGCAAGGTGATTTTTAATTCCAAAGTATATTTGAATGGAAAACACATCTTCAAAGAAAAATAACTAAAGAGCTACCAAAAGGCATAATGTGAAAACTGTTTTCTATACACCAGTTGCCCAAACCCCTAATTTCCCACTTCTGAGGTCATCACTGTTACTGTTTCTTGCTCTATTTTGTAGAGATATTCTGTATACAAACAAGACTATATAGATAAAGATCTTGTTTTTATTTTTGTTTTTTTGGTTTCTTTTTTTCTCTTTCCTGTTTTACACATATGAATGTGCTTCAATTTTTCTTTCTTTTAACATATTATTTTGTATGGAAATTCAGTGTATTAGTCAGGGTTTTCCAGTAAGATATATTATAAGGAATTATAATTATTTATTACAAGGAATTGTCTCACTTGGTTATGGGGGCTGGCAAGTCCCAAGATCTGCAATCAGCAAGACACAGTGAGAGACATTTCAGTCTGAGACTTAAGGCTGTAAGAGACCAGCGTCCAGCTCAAACAGTCAGGTAGGAGGTATCCCCCTTATTTGTGGTAAGGTTGGGCCTCATTGTTCTATTTGAGCCTTCAAGTGACTGGATGAGGACTTCCCACATTAGGGAGGGCAATCTACTTTACGCACTTTACCAATTCAGATATTACTGTCACCCAAAAACACCCCACAGGCACACCCAAAATAATGTTTGACCAAATATCTGAGAACTTCATGGCCTGATCAAATTGACACATAAAGTTAACTATCACAACCTGTCTTCTTTTTTAATTATACTTTTATTTTATTTACACATTTTTTTAACATTTATTCATTTTTGAGAGTGAGAGAGACAGAGTGTGAGCAGGAGAGGGGTAGAGAGAGAGGGAGACATGGAATCCAAAGCAGGCTCTAGGCTCTGAGCTGTCAGCACAGAGACTGATGTGGGGCTCGAACCCACAAACTGTAAGATCATGAGCTGAGCTGAATTTGGACACTCAACTGACTGAGCCACCAGGTGCCCCTTAATTATAATTTTAAATAATAGGATTAAATTTTTTGAGCAGTTTTAGATTCATAGCAAAATTAGTAGAAAGTATGGAGATTTCCCATATATTCCCTGCCACCACATATGCACATATACATAGTCTACTTCTCTATCAGTAGTTCACATCAGAGTGGTACATTTGTTACAATTGATAAATGTACATTGGTAAAGCATTATCACTCATAGTTTACATTAGGTTCAATACTGATAGTGTACATGTATCCACTATCGTGGTATCATACAGAGTAGTTCCACTGCCTTAAAAATCCTCTGTACTTCACCTATTTATCCCTCTTTCCTTCCAAACCTCTAATCCTTTTATTGTCTCCATAGTTTTGCCTTTTCTAGAATGTCATATAGTTGGAATCCTATAATATATAGATTAGTTTCTGTTTCTTAGTGATATGCATTTAAAGATGCTCTATGTCTTTTCATGGCTTGAAAGTGCACTTCTTTTTGGTGCTGAATAATATTCCATTGTCTGGATATACCACTGTTTATTTATCCATTCACCTACTCATGGACATCTTGGTTGATTCCAATTTTGGCAATTATGAGTAAAGCTCTTATAAACATTTTTGTGTAGGTTTTGTGTGGACAAAAGCTTCCAACTCATTTGGGTAAATACCAGTGAGTACAACTGCTAGATCATGTAGTAAGAATATGTCTAGTTTTGTTAGAAACTGCCAAACTGTCTCTCAGTGTGGCTGAACCATTTTGTATTCTTCAGCAATAAAGGAGAATTTTTGTTGCTCCACATTCTTGCCAGCATTTGGTATTGTCATTGTTTTGGATTTGGGCGATTCCAATAAGTGCGTGGTAGTATCTCATGGTTTCAATCTGCATTTCCCTGATGACATATGATGTAGAGAATCTTTTTGTATGCTTATTTGCCACACAAATATCTACTTTGATGAGGTGTCTGTTAAGGTCACCATTGATCTATTAAATTTTTTTTAAATGTTTATTTATTTTTGAGAGAGAGACAGAATGTGAGCGGGGTAGAAGCAGAGAGAGAGGGAGACACAGAATCCGAAGCAGGCTCCAGGATCTGAGCTGTCAGCACAGAGCCTGACGCAGAGTTTGAACTCATGAACTGCGAGATCATGACCTGAGCCAAAGTTGGAGGCTGAACCTACTGAGCCATCCAGGTGTCTTGTCCATTGATCCATTTTTAAATTGGGTTGGTTTTTTTTCTTATTTTTGAGTTTTAAGAATTCTTTGTATATTTTGGATAATAGTCCTTTGGTAGATGTGTCTTTTGTGTGTCTATAGTTCTCTGTTTTATGTTTAAGTCTGTGATCCATTTTGAGTTAATTTTTGTGATGGGTGTAAAATCTGTGTTTCACCAATTCATTTATTTTGCATGTTGATGTTTATTTGTTCCATCATCGTTTGTTGAAAATATGGTCTTTTCTCCATTGTATTGCCTTTGCTCCTTTGTTAAAGATGAGTTGACTATATTATGTGTGTGTGTGTGTATGACATAAACATACAGTTTTATAAAACTAAAAGTATATATATATAGGACCTACACAAACCTACACAAACATATATACATATATGTATACACACATATACATATATGTATACATAACTCTGCATACATATATACATATATGTATACACACATATACATATGTGTGCATATACACATATACATATATATACGTACATATATCTATATATGTATATGTGTGTATATACCTATATGTATGTATGTATATATGGTTTTCCGGGTATTGTTCCTGAGTTTTGTGTCCCATTAAAAAAAAGAACTTATGTTATCTTTTAGTTATTTTATGGTGTCATATTTAAAAATTTTTTTTAGGGGCGCCTGGGTGGCTCAGTTGGTTAAGCATCCGACTTCAGCAGGTCACGATCTCGCGGTCTGTGAGTTCGAGCCCCGCGTCGGGCTCTGGGCTGATGGCTCAGAGCCTGGAGCCTGCTTCTGATTCTGTGTCTCCCTCTCTCTCTGCCCCTCCCCCGTTCATGCTCTGTCTCTCTCTGTCCCCAAAATAAATAAACATTAAAAAAAATTATAAAAAAATTTTTTTAATGTTTATTTATTTTTGAGAGAGACAGAGATAGAATGTGAGTGGGTTAGGGGCAGAGAGAAAGGGAGACACAGAATCCGAAAAAGGCTCCAGGCTCTGAGCTGTCAGCACAGAGCCTGATGCAGGTCTTGAACTCACAAACTATGAGATCATGACCTGAGCCGAAGTCGGATGCTCAACCGACTGAGCCATCCAGACGCCCCATGTTTTCATGTTTTTAGGCATGGTTTTAGATTGAGTAGTAATTTGATAAATCATTTTTCAATTGTGCATTTGTAAGACAAAAGCTAGAATTCATCAAACTCAAGTCCTTCTCCTGAGAATAGATACTTTATTAATCCATTTCTATTCATTTACCTATGTTTTTCATTCATTGGGAAGTAATTTTCTGTTAGAGCCATCCAAACATGGAATTGGTTGCTTCTTGAGTACCTCTCTGTCCTGGAGATGTTCAAATTGCGACTGTCTCATGAATACTGGAAAGGGACTCTTTGCTGCACTGTTTGGGGCATATATAGAACAGTAAAATGTAGGTACTTAATTTTACATTTTTAAGTAGCCGTACTTAGGAAAGTGATAAGAAATAGGTAGAATTAATTTAAAAATATATTCTGCCTGACTAAATATACCCAAAATACTATTTCAAAACATAATCAAAGTACTATTAGTAAGATATTTTGTATTCCTTTTACATATTAAGTCTTCAAAACCCAGGGTGGACTTTATACTCACAACACATCTCACTTTGGACTAGCCACATTTCAAATGCACAATAATCACATGTAACCTATGGCTACTGGCTACCACATTGGATATCACAGGTATAGATAGGATCCATTCCAGTGGTGAGTCTTATTACTAACGTCATCTACAGAATAGCCCAGACCATTTACAATATGGCTAAGAGTGGGTGGCTGAAGAAAGGAGACCTAAGCTCTTTCCATAATACCTCACGAACTAGCAGAGTATGGACTTTGCTCTACCTCTGCATTTCAGTTTCTTCATCTATAAGATGAAAGTCCTAATACTTACTTCACTCATCTTGCAGAATTGTTGCGAGGCTCATAAGAGATTAAAGGTGTCAAGGTGCCCTGAAGAGTTGAAAGCACATTAAATGTGATGTCATTGCTTACGCAGAGGCAACCATTCAGCAGTGGCTCTGTTCCCAGTCCTGCCACAGGCTTGTTGAACAGACTTAATCTCTTTATGACTCAGTTTTTCCAACTGTTAAGCAGAGTATACTTGAAAAAAACCCTTTGAAGTGAATGATATAATGGTAACAGACAAAATAAATTGTTGTAATGGTGTAGTTTCTGGGTGGCCCATCATAGTTCCTCGTTCCTAAAACATTTCAAACTATAAGTGAGACATGTGAAGAGGAGACATGTGAAGAGGACAGAGGTCAGATTGAACAAACTCTGGATTGTGGGCTGCTTTAGTTCAAATTTCAGCTTTGTACTGTGCTAATTATGTGACATACTTTTTATACCTATATATTGGGGATCTTAATAGTACTTCTTTCAGAGATACTCTGTGAAGTTTAAAAGAACCACTATATATAAGAGACTTCTCACAGAGCCTGGCACACAGTAAGCCTCAATAAGTAGATATTATTATCAATGTTATAGATACTGCCAAGAGATACTACTTATAGTCTGTATTAGTTCCCTATGGTTGCTGTAACAACTTACTGCAAAGTTGGTGGCTTAAAACAACACATATTGGTTCTCTTACAATTCTGAAAGGCAGAACTCCAGAATCAATTTCTCTGGACTAAAATCAAGGACTGGCTGGGCCGCACTCCCTTTGGAGACTTTAAGGGAGTATCTATTTCCCTGCCTTTTTAACTTCTAGAGTTTCATTCTCACATTATTTGTTCCATCTTCAAAGCTATCAGTGTAGCATCTTCAAAAGTTTAAGGACTATTCCATGCTGGGCCTAGAATTAGCATCAGGGAGAAGAGTACTGCATTCATAACTTATACTTTAGGATTAATGCTACCTGGAGAGAAATCGTACTTTTGAATCAGGTTTCTAAGATTGTCTCAAGAATGAAAATGCTACCTTCATGCACTATTGCTTCAGATACCCAGTGAGAAAGAGCTTTGTTGTTTATCTGTGTTCTAAAACCTGAATGCTAGATCAGAGCAGTTCTACAATGTTGCTATGTCTTGTGGAATAAAAACACTTTTCAAACCACAGTAATGTCATGTTGAAGGAGGGGAGTAATCTGTTCTATTTGATCCTTTTTTTTTTTTTTTTTAATGAAAGCTTTCTGCCCAGTGTCTTTGTTCATGTCTTCCCCAAGTGCTCATTGAGAGTGTCTGAGATAATACCTGAGGTGGTTGTTGACAATATTTTAAATATTTCAAGGTAGTTATGTCCTCATTAAGTCTTATCTTTTACAGATTAAGTGACTCTTGTTTATTTCAAGTAACACTTTTGACCACCTACTGTATGCCACGCTATAGGTTAAGGCTTAACGTTGAGTAAGTAGACAGAAAAATAATAGGAGATATAGTAGAATCCGTCCTAATAGAGGGACTCAATGCATATTTGTAGGTGGATCAAGGAACGCTTCACAGAGGAAATGACTCTTGGGCTATGTGTTGAAGGATGAGTAGGAATTTATAGGAGGACAAATAGAGTTAGGGAAATTTAAGTAGAAGCATAGAACCTCAAGGAGTTTAAACTCATACATGGAGAGGATGATAGATTTTCCTCCTGAGTACATTCTTCAAAAAGAGGTGCCTTTTCAATAACTTTAAGGTAACTTGCCGACATGATGGTAATGTAATGGTAAGACTTTGATGAAAAGACATTAAAGAAACCAAAGAGAAAACAACAGTATGAGACATGTAGAGATGTTTGTATGTTCTGTTTGCCAAGAAGCAGATGCCAAGATGTGATTAGATAAACAAGAAATTGCTTGGGAGAAGAGCAGAAGGAGCCAGGGGAGTCTTCAGACCAAGATGCAGCTTGAAGGGGAAGAAGGCAAGAAGGATGCCTGGGTAGGAAGAGTCTCTTACGGCAGCACACTTTCAAGAAAGATTCAGCCAGGCTGATGGGGAGACCTCAGGCCAAATTTTCCCATTAGAGGAGAGCTACATCCCTTTCAGATGGGTCTGTTTCAGAACCCTTGTCCTGAGCAGACTGAGATCAGCTCCCAGAGATTGTGGTTTGTGCATGAATGAGGTGTGAATTTGGAGGAGCAGCACCAGGACACTGTCATTTATGTTCCCTGCAGTAGGAGATCTGAGGGCACATTTTCATGACTACATAGAGGGTATGCCTATGAACAATGATTCAGGCCTTACCCATTTGGCCAGCACCTCACACTCCATCAGAATTCTATGTCTGATGGCAGAACTGATTTACAGATGAGTTTTTCCATGGGAAGTGAAAAGAGTTTGCATGTTTGGATTGCAGAATACATAGAAAAGAGTGACAAGAGGTGAGATTGGCCTTGGAGAAAACCTTCATAGGCTTGGAGGCCATGCTAAGGAGTTTGGACTTTATCTTCTAGACAATACAATGGGGATTAAAACAGAGGAACAACTTTATATTTGATTTTTTATAAGGTTATTCTGCTTATTGTGGTAGAGGTGGATTGCAATAGTTCAAGCACTGGATGTTGAAAGTGAAATAAGTCAGAGAGGTTGAAGAGACAAGTGAATTTATTGTAGAAACTGACAGGATCGAGGGGTCAATTGTCAGTAGTGGAATAGATGGTTCAAGGGTGATATCTAGGTTTCTAATTTGGAAGTAGGGATGAACAGATTGTGTCATTAAGCAATATGGTACATACTGGAAAAGAAACAGATGGGGTGAGGGGAGAGAAGTTAAGTTTTAGACATGTTGAATTACAGGTCCTACCAAGTATGTTTCCTGATATGGTTTCTAGAGTCTTTATGATACTGGTGGTTCTCCTCTTGGATATACTCCAGTGCATATCTCAAATGTGTTCTGGATTGCAATAAATCCAGCCCTGGATGTGATCAGAGCTCAAGGGAATGACTACATTTTCTTTTAATGCAGCCTAAGACTGCATTAGCTCTTTTGGCAGCAGGCTCAGGCTGTGGGCTTATTTTGAGGTTGTCATCCACTTAAGCCTTGAAGTCTTTTTCTCATGAACTGTTTTCAAGGCAATTCTTTTTTTCCTTTATATTAAATTTTATTTTTTCAAGTATAATTAACATACAATGTTATATTAGTTTCAGGTATACAACATACCGATTCAACAATTCTATATATATTACTCATTGTTCACCATGATAAGTGTAGTCACAATCTATCACCATACAAAGTTATTACAGTATTATTGACTATATTCCCTATGCTATACTTTTCATCTCCATGGCAACAACCAGACTCTTAAATACAGAGAACAAACTGATGATTGCCAGAGGGGAGGTGGGTAGGGGGATGGGTGAACTAGATAAAGGGGAATAAGAGGTACAAACTTACAGTTAAAAATAAATAAGTCAAGACAATTCTTTCTTTTGCAATTGATTTTTAACTTAGGTACAATGTTTTTTATTTAAATTTTATCTTGTGAGTTTCAATACATTATTCTAGCCTATTAAAAATTATTTTGCAGTGTTGACTTTCTTAGTCTTTCTCTTTGTGACACCTCCAAACTTTGTGATATCTGTATGTTTGAAAAGCATATTTTATCTAATCATTGATAGAAATAGAACAGGACTCATTAAAAGCTATGTACCACTCAAGTCTTCCTTCTTATTTGACAGACCTCTACTAGTCAACTCTCTTTGGGAATATATTTTTAACCACTTTTATCTATTATGATTTTAAGAATATTAAAGTAGACATTGCCAATGTGTTGTTGAACTCAGATTTTCTTTGTCTCCAGAATTTCCTTGGCCTGACATGTTAGTGACCCATCAGAAGACATGACTTGTCCATAATGATCCTGGGGTGGTGCTCAGTACTTATGCTTTCTTTGCTAAGTTATAAACTATCTCCTTAGACATGCACTTCCTGGGATTTTATGTCAGACTCATGAGGATGTCATTTTCATAATCTTCTTTTGCCTCTTTCTGAAAATAAGAACCTTTGACCTTTTCAAGACTTTTGACCTTTATCCATAGTCTTCTGTACTTATCCTGCTCTCCACTCTCCTCCCCACCCTGAGTTAGTGTCTTAGTTATCATACAGGTAGGTTCCTTTGGAATTCAGTATAATACAGTGATGAAGAATGCAGTTAACCTGCCTAGGTAGCAATCCTGGCTGTGAAATTTCAGCAGCTTATTTACCACTCTTAACTCTGGTTCCTTAACTGTGAAATATGGCTAAGAATAGTACCTATCAGATTAAGTTGTGATAAAGATTGAACATGTAAAGCACTTAGTTCTTTCCAGGTAGAGGGTACTCAGTAAATTTAGCTTCGTTATTACTCTATGATGTCATTTGTCTGGATCTGACACCCTCTTTTCTTAACTATTTCTTCATCCTGTCTTTTCTGATTCCCTATTAACCATGGCATTCTCTTCTTCAAGTTTGACGACTATTCTTTTTGATAAAGAAAATGAAGTTTTAACTGTGGTGTTAAACCAAAGGAATGTAGATTTTAATCAAATAACTTGGTTTTCTTTTAGCTTCTATGGTGCAGAATGATTTATTGACCTATTTTCTTTCATTAAAATGGCCTTTTACTTGCATACATTTTGGAATTCAATTCTCTCCTTTTGTTTTTTGTCTGTTGGGAATTTTTCTGGTTTGCACATGTCCTGCAATACTGCTCTGGGAGACATTACTGAGTGTCCTGGAGCAGTGCATAAATGTTTGGGAGTGTCAGTTCCCACATCTCTAAAATGAGCACCCTGGAAGATTTTAGCTTATAGTGAATCTACAGACTGTTGGCATTCCTGCCATAAGGTCTAGCTATGGGGAAAAGTTTAGCCACAAGGGTTCTAGAACTAGATTTCTTAGGGAGAAAAATAGCAGGACTTATGGAGCAGGAAGTTTTTTCACAGAGTCTGGGAGTCTCCTGCCATTAGGGGCTTGTTACTTCCATAGCACCTCTGTCAAGGAGAGTCAGCGATCATGTGGTTGCTTCTGAAAACTGAGGTGAAACAATTAATGGATTCTGTGGAACTCAGAATTAGATTCTGGGAGTTCTCAATATCTAAAACCATTCTCTGTCAGATTTCTGTAAAACCATCTATTTGAAGCAAAATTGTTTCCATTTTGTGAATAAACGAATGGTCTTACCCATGAATAAGACAGGTTTCCTGTGTATAAACCTTATTGAAGGGATAGGCTTGTCAAATTAAAACCTGAACTGGACAGATAGTTAAATCAGTCAAAACAGAGTTTATTCAGGACTATTGCAATAGATTGAAAGAGATCTCAGAATAGGTCTCTCTATATGGGCTCAATTCCAAATATAGCTTGGGCAAATGGGAACATAGAGCCAAGAAGCATGGGTGGGGTCAGTGAATGGAAAAGTACGTAGAGGAAGCACCAGGGATAAGGCAGAGGTTCTGGCTAAACTGACTTAACATGATTCTTACTGAATAGATACCAAGGATGGAGAATGAGGAATTTGATCAGATATGGAGAGTGGAGATTGTCTCTAAATGAAATTAGCCAGATTCTTGCTAAAATTGGGTTCTTGACATGCTCAGGGATAGGACCTACTTGAAAAAGGTGGCTCAGAGCAGCCTGACTAAAACTGGCCAAGAAGGAGGTGGGGGCATTGTATCAAGCTCTGTAAGAACGCTCCTTTGTCTCAAGGGAGTTTTAATGAATTTTTCCTTTTCCCATTCCCTTTAATTGTACTTAATATAGGGCTTACAGAATCTGATCACTATGCAGGAAGGCTGGGTAGGGAGGATTCTTTAATTGGTGTAGTATTCATGAGATGATAAGGGTTTTTTTTTTCTCCCGTGTGTCTCCAGCCTCCTTTTTCTGGATGATTTTGTGCTGCTGCTTTGAACAAAAACTTGGGAGAAATCCTTGGAAAATTAGACTATTAAGTCTAAACTGAACTACCAAGGTTCAAGGCGAGATAAGAGACATTAGAAGGAAAACTTACCGAGACTTAAAATCTTTCCTATTTTCACTTGGAAGCTTTGTTTAAAGGAAGAAATCAAATACATCTTGTAGAGAAATAAGGAAGTGGTACTTTTCCTTTGTCTCTTCCTGGGATTTATTCAAGGGCCCCAGGAGAAGTGGAATGTAACAGTCGCGGTAACAATTTAGTTCGTTTAAATGTGCAGGTCTCTTATTTCCTCAGTGCTGCTGTGGTCAGACCCCTTCCCCCAAAGCCCCAGCTAGGTGTATTGTTAGTGCTCATTCAGAACCCAGGCAGCAACTCCTCCCAGTGCTGCTTTATGTAACTGGAATCCTGAAAGTCTTGGAAATGTGTCATCCCAGCCCAACCCACCTCTACTCAGTAAAATCCCACAGACACCTTTTTACTCTCTCCTTTTAGTTCTCTAGAGGATACATCATGGAGGCCTTAAAAATGGGTTTTTCTCATTTCTGGGCTTGGATGGGAGCCAGCTATTGCCTGAAAAACCTTTGAACTACAAAGGGCTTAAGCAGCTTTTGAAGCTGATTCCTAGAAAATTTGAAAATGATCTTCTATTTCATAGTACCTGAAAACAATGTTTTTTTTTTTTTTAATGGAATCTGCCATTTTTGAATGGAAAGGGACTTTCATTAGAAAGAAAAAAGAGCAGCTTCTTTTCCCTAACCCTCACCCTGCTCATTTTTTAGTTCCTTAAAAATCCAGAGAACTCTGACTTGTGTGTCTTTGTTTCTGGGCCTCAGAAACTTGGTGGTGAAAGAAAACATCCCTATTTGCTGTTGAGGAGGAAGTGAGGGTAAGAAGGCTGCAGAGGCACTTCCCCTAGATTCTCTAGAGCCTCTTGAAGAATTGTCTGGCTTCTCAGTTCTTATTTATAAGTCTAAATGGGTGAATGCATGGAGTGAATTTTTCCATTTGTTCTAAGAATTGATTAATAAAATACTACCAAGCAGCTCATTTTTCTTCTGATCTTGTCTGCACGGAAAGTACTGATCTAAGTCTGCTCTTCTTATTTTCCTTAACCCATAAAAAATGTCAAATAAAATGATAAATAGCCATGATTTCATATCCATTATGAATTACTATTGAGTTAGAGTTGAAACTTTGGGGCTTATTTATTTTAGAGTCTTATGTAGATCATTTATCACTCTCTACTACCCCTTTTCATAGTAATCTCAATAGACCCCTGTCTGTTACACACCAGTGGGCTGTGTACTTCAGCAACTCAGAGGAAATCACATATGTAGATGTCATTGTGGATTATTTAATCAAGATGTTTAAATGGCAAACATCCAGGAAAAAAGCAAAACAAGTCAGATAAATTAAGAAAAAAAAAAACAACCCAACAACCCAGAGAATAATAAATGATTAATGTACAGTGTACTTAGGCAAAAGACTGTTCCAGTTTTCAATTCAACTTTGGCCTTTTATTGTCCTACTTCTGCTTCTTTTATCCTACAAAAGCTATTTTCAGACTTTCAGATAACCGGGTCATTGGATTTCATAGCCCATCCTTGAATATGCTCTCCCATCAATGCCTTTATATAGAGGATGAGTATCATTTAATTGACTTTCATGGAGCCAGACTGTTAGGCAGCCAGTTCAGTACGATCCCATAGCCTGGTGCATGCATCAAGACAGTGAACCTAAAGTTGGTCAGAAAGCCTGGAATAAGCTCTGAACATCAGAGAGATGCCAGCTATATTGAAAAGTTAACATAAATTTATTTTATACATAAAAAATATTTAAATGCATATTTATATAAATACATGTACATTTATAAGTACTCCTCCACATTGCAATAAAAGTCCTAACATGTGGATATAATTTACAGCCAATAGTTTTCAAGCTATGTTTCATTGAGCCTAGGGACTCTACAGAGGTGTTTCACATGAGCCACTTTATGGGCTGGAGGAGACCTTGAGAAGGTGGACTTCTAGGTCCACAACTTATCTAGACCCTCTTTCATTTGTTTATATTGGGGCTTTGATGAAGTTGGTTTTGAAGAGTTACCTGGCTCAAATTTTAAAAAAGCACACAGATTTGAAATGTCATTCTGGTGTGATCTACTAATTTCTTCCACATAGGATTTTGGTGAAAATTTTCTTGTCGGGATGGTTAGGGTACCCTTTTGGCCCTAGTCTTGCTAGTTGTTCTGACTTTCTTTTTCCATGACCCTTTTTGTTGTGCAAGTCTCTTATTCTGCAGAGACTTTTATAACATCTGAAGCAACCCTTTGAGGGGATTCTGTCTGCATGGTTTGTCAAGTCACAGTACTTCTTTACCCAAAATATTTGTAGTAGAAATAGATGGTAATCAGACTCCCAACCTTGGGGCAATGCTTTAATTTGCATACTTACTTACAGCTTTATGTTTGCTTCTGGCATTATCATCTTTTGTTCGGACTGTCTTTATATTTATTTACATTCTCTTTCTGATTAAAAAAATAGCAATTGTGGAAAAGTTGGAAAATACCGAAAGCATAGTAGACTGTCTGTAGGATATACCTTGATCTTACCTCTTTAGTCCTATTGATGTTATTTTTGACTGAAGAACTTTGCTTTTCACTCTCTGAATTTCCTTTCAAATTCTCTTTCTTGACTGTTGCCTGAACCACATTATTTTTACTACATAATTAGAGTAACAGAACTTCCCTTTTCTTTGAAGTTTTAGATCAGACATGGAGTTCTCCCATCCACAAGCTGATCCTTTAGTCCGTCAGCTCTGGTTTACATTCTTTCTTTACTTGTCTATGATTAACCTCTTCACTGCTTTGGCTCTAGTCAAGGCAGTGACCTTTTCCCTTTAATCTTCACCCATCCCTCATACCCTTGCATAGTGCATACTCTCTTCTGGATGTTTTGATTTGTCTTTCATCCCTCACTTGACAAATCACTTCACTCTTACTTTCCAAATCTCTTTGTAGAGTTTTTTCATCAAAAGTAGTGCTGAAAGTGTTTTCTTCCCTTTCTGGTTTAATCTGTGGTTTTCATTTCATTTGCTGTGCTTTCCAATTGTTTTGAAGTCCATTAAAACAAACAAACAGACAAAAACCGATTTGCGTAAAGTTACAAAAAGATTTATGGGTAGAGTGGAAACTGGATCCTCATAAGACCAAGTTTCAGTTCTATGATTTCTCTTCAATGATGGTGCCTCTCATTACTTCCCTAATAGAAAACTAATAAGATCTGAGGGTGACATTTTCATTTGTCCTGAATAGTACTGACTCATAAACATTCAGATAATTCATTATGGTTTCATTTCAGAAGAGAATAGAACAGGGTGGTCAGAATGAAGAGTAGACTGCCTCATTCCTCCTGAAATTTACTCTTTTTGCTTACCTGAGTATTTTCCATTCTTTGCGAAAATACAAATGATGAAAAATTTTCAACTTTTGGGACATCTTAACAATAAATACTTCCTTGATCCCTTCATTTAAAACAGACCCACCATCACCCAGGCCCTTCAGATAATAGTTTTTACAGACAAAAATTTTTTCCATGGCATTTTTTACATCTTGATGTATTATACATTTTGCTTCTTCATTTGTTTATTGTTGAATATTCTCCTTACCCCCACTTCCTACCTGAATTTCAGTACCAAGGGCAGGAATATTTTTTTGTTCATTTCTTTGTCCCATTCCTCCTCCTCTCCATCCCCTGAGATAGTGGCAGAGCTTATAAAGGGTGCTCTTAAGGATTAGATGGGGAAAAAAACCAGATTGGGTAAGCCTCAGAACAAAATCAAGCAGGGTAAAAGTAATATTGTTACTACCACTTAACGGATGGAGGAGTCAATTTACCTTAGCTATTTGGCAAGGGTCTCAGGACACAGAGTCTCCTTTTCCTCCTTTGATCAACTAAGTTTCACAACTGATGAAAAGATGCAGTGATATACCTAATTCATGAAAATATCATGAAATTCATTTTACAACTCTAACTCTAGACCTGGATATTTGATAAAAAACACTAACTAAGACTGCAGTATTTGTAAATTTGGTTAGATCCTTTAGGCATATGACAACTATGAAAAAACAGAAAACATCCTGTGCATTAGAACAGTGTCTGACAGCCATGCCAGACCTAACCAGCCTGTTAACACTTATACTGGTCTGCTTGTTTAGAGATCCTCGGCAGCATCTGTCATGCCAGAAGTATGGCAAACAAAGTGTCTCGATGGGAATAAACTGGTTAATTTGGTTTCACTCCAGCTGGTTGAAGCTCCATTACCTGCCAAGTCTGTTTAATGTGGTTGTCATTGTCCTTTTGCTCCATATCTACAGTCTGATTGCACTATTGTGTGTAGACTGTTACTATTAATAACTACAGTTAGTGTATTATTCTGAGGCAGAATCACTTTTATTTCATCACAATAAGGATTTGCTTTTGTCCTGAAATGTTAGGTATATCTCAGTGCCAACCATCCCAGGGCTGACTTGTCTGTACTGATAAAGATGTCTGATTACCTCCATTTTATCTTCTCACATATATTATTGGTTCTCGCAATGCTCTAGTTTAGTTGTACAATTCTAGTTTAAAATCAATATTTGGTAGATTAAGAGTATGAGAAGAGTATGAGAAGAAAAAAATTAGCAAGAGAATTTTTATACTGCTAGTAATGAAACTTTTTGCTTTTGTAGGATGTTGCCTAGTCTATGGAAGAAAAGAAGGATGTGACCTCATATGACTGTACATAGTAGCATTCACGATTACTTCCTATTGGTAGTGAAATCTGGTAGGATTCCCTGTGTTAAACCAAGAAGAGTCAACAGAAACAGGTTGTGAGAACATTTGTTACTGTGTAAATTTCCAAGAGACAGGGGAATGGATAAGCTGGTCTTAGAATCATCTTCAAAAATAATAAGACTCACTAAAATTGTGCTGGGTCAAATAATGATGTATATCCCTTTTATGTTCTGGTACTTTGCCATTATAGGTATACACACAGGCATGTACTTTCACACTCCTCTTATGTCCATATATTCACAAAGTCCTCCCCTTATACATGTTTCCTGAATATACTTCCATTTCTCCCTTTGAGAACAAGTGAACACTGAGAGACTGTGGTGTACATAGAGGGAAATGTCCTGACCTAGCAGTTATAGATCACAGCTTTTTGTCCTGGCCTTTTAATAAACTCATTGTATAAGCCAATTAATTCTTCTTAGCCTTATATTGTTATTATAAACTAAGTTCATAACCTTTGGTATACTAACCTCACAAGATTGTAGGAGAGTCAGAAGAGAGGACATGTGAACACAGAATTACACAGGATTGTGCACATAAAGACATCATGGTTGTTTTGAGTACCATAGTACAATCTGATCAGTGAAGGAGGACAGGGAGAGGAAATTCATATTGCCTCTTGGGGGCTCAAGGCAGCATTTGGGAATCCCAACAATCACCTTTCCTTCTTTGGGAGATCCCTACTGAGGGAGCACACAGGCACAATAGCCAAATGAGAAACTAAATACCATATTAATTTTATGTGTTAACTTGACTGGGTTAAGGGAGCTGGTAAACATTATTTCTTCATGTATTTGTGAGGGTGTCTCAGGAAGAGATCAGCGTTTGAATCTGTAGATTGAGTAAGCAATCACCCTCACAAATGAGGATGAGGCCCACTGAGGGCCTGAACAGAACAAAAGGTGGAAGAAGGGCAAATTTGTTTTCTGCTTGACCTAAGATATCCATCTTCTCCTGCCCTTGGACATTGACTCTCCTGGCTCTCAGACTTTCAGACTCTACCTGAGAGTTATACTGTTGCCCACTTTGCTTCTCAGGCTTTCAGACTTGGACTGAATTATATTATCAGTTTTCCTTATTATCTAGATTGCAGATGGCAGATTGTGGGACTTCTTAGCCTCCATAACTTTGTGAACCAATTCCTATGATAGATGTCCTCTTATATATAGCTCTTTATAGATCGTATCCATTCCATTTTTCTGGAGAACCCTGGCTAAATTACCACATCATTAATGTTTGATAAGTATCCAATAATCTCATCTTATAAATGTTGTATTGGAAAATAGGTTAGGCTCTAGGCCTAAGGGAGGCTTCCTACTTGATTTCTCTTGAATATAAAGGCCCCATAGTTATAAATAGAGAAGGTATAAGGGAAGATGTGATGGATGTGAAGTGAGGTGAAAAGAGAGAGTGAGAGTGAACAAGTAAGCCAACTAGTTCCAACTGTTAGGGAAAGAACCCTGGAGCCTGGCTGTGGTCAGCCTAACACATGGAGGCAGAAAAACATTGCAAAGGCCCTTGCTTTCAAGACACAGTTACTCCCTGTACCTTGGTCTCAGATGGATTAGATGCATGATTTCTGCTCCCTTGGAGCTGGAGGTGAGGGGTAGCACATGAAAGAGTAGGCAGAGGTATGAAAGTGTGTGACACAAGAACAGAAGGGCTCATTACCAGACTCCAGAGGATGTATTAGTTTATGACCCCAGCAGTTTGGTATTATCAGCTCCATGACTCTAGGCTCCCTGAGATGAAAATTTAGGAAGAAGGTAAAGATGGGAGTGTGTGTGTGCATTTGTGTGTGTATGACAGTGTATTTTCTTCCCCTTTACTGAAGATGTTGCATGAATGAGACCTTGCTAGTGGTTACTTAGGAATTATGTTCACTGTCTTGTGTTTTCATCTCATAAATACATGGACTACATTGTGGGGTAGTGCCTCTGTGGACACAGTTAGAACGTCTTTCTCAGTACCTATGATTTAGGACAATATGGATTTTATTTTTCTGTTTTTCTTTTTAAGTTCTCAGAGATAAAGTGAAGAAATGAGACTAAAGACAAGGCATCTCAAAACCTAAAATGTTGTTCGTTCAGTTTTGGTTCCTTCATTCAAAGTTCACACATAAAAGGTATTCTAGGCATCTCATTCATACAGATGGAGAAATAGAAATGACTGCATCCTGTCAGTGGATTCTTTTTTTCTTACATTCTAACTGTTTTTTTTTTTTTAAGTTTATTTATCTATTTTGAGAGAGAGAAAGCGAGTGAGGTAGGGGCAGAGAGAGGGAGAGAGAGAGAGAAAACCAAGTAGTCTTCTCGCTGACAGAGTGGAAACTAATGTGGGGCTTGAACTCATGACCCATGAGATCATGACCTGAGCTGACACCAAGAGTAGGATGCTGAACCGACTGAGCCACCCAGGAGCCCCTCCTGTCAGTGAATTCTTAATTTTTGTTTATTTTGGACTTTTTAAAAGTCAAACATATTAAATACTTCCAGATTAGAAATTTAATTTTTTAAAACAAAATTTGAGGGGACTAAAATAGGATATGCTTTGTTTCCTATAGAAATTTTGTTAAATGGAAAAGCTAGTGAAAACGTTTCAGATGAAACAACATCCAATGATTTTACACTACTGATTTCAAATGTCCTGTGGTGTTTCATGATTTTACAACAAACTCTATCCCTTCACTCACTTAGTAGGCTATACATAAAAACTTCAAACCCTGGGAATGATTGTGGGCACCACAAAGATATTTAGACCAGCATCTTCTGACAAAAATACTGGTCTTTGAGCCCTGAAATTATAATTCACCAATTTTTAAAAAAGGAACAAGGTAAACAGATACTTTCTTTTTCTATAAAAATTAAACTCAGAAGTAAAAAGACTTATTTATATATAGAGCGGCTTCAGCCCAGCTATCCTCATATGTTTAGAATTTGGGATGAGGCCCTGTGCATAGTAGGTACTCAAACAAAAGGAGCCAGTCGGCAATTGATCATACTACTTTGCAACTCCCTGCTTCATTCATCTTCCTGTACTTTTTTTAGAGGAATAAATTACCCCAAAACTCCTGCTATGCCCCAGGCACTTGGAAAAACCTCTCTTGTTCTTATTTTTTTCTAGTTTCCCAAAGTATAAGTGAATTTAGATTCTAGTAGGTTATTGGGAAGAATGGTGGAGGGCTGTATTGTTAATGCAGTGTCAACAAAGTGAATGAGAAATTGAAAGTTTTAATGTGTGTGGATGTGTCTGTGCGTCTGTTTTTATAATTCAAACAATTATGTTTTTCTCTTGAAGTGATTGATTATTTTGGAATCATATGGACTCTGTTACTTTTTAAATATTATCATTAACCATTTTTAGGAATTCATCATATTCTTATTGTGTTCTTAACTACATGTATTTTTGGTTCTTTTAAAAATTTCTCCTTTTCATAGGAGATTTTGATGTGACTACTATATATTTGGTTAATTGTTGAATATTCCTGGGATACTAGTCAGTCAACCAAAACGTATTGGCCACCTCCATAGGGTTCAATTAGAGGAGGCACTGTGAATGATAGAGCAAAGCATGGGGTGTGGCCATAATGGATAAACCTGTTTGTCCTGAGTGGTTTGGGGAATAAGACTCATTTTTTCCTAGGCCTGACCTTATGAAGAATACATTGTCTGGAATGGATAAAGCTCATACACATGAAAATCATTGATAGAAATACTCACTTTATGTAATAGTGTTAGTTGGGGCTCAGGCTAAGCTATTTTATCTAATGTTTCAAAAGTGCAGTGACTCAAACAAGATAAAAATGTATTTCTCTTCAGGATCAGTTGTGCATTCCTCCAGGGCAATTTGGCTCTTGGGGTCTAGGTTTCTCCTCTTGTTGTTCTACCATGGGTGAAGCTGGCTTACCCTTACATCCTCCACACTCCAGCTTATAGCAAGGGAAAGTGAAGCATGAGCAATGCTTTAAAAAAAACAGCATCCAGGGTGCATGGGTGGCTCAGTTTGTTGAGTGTCTGACTCTTGGTTTCGTCTCAGGTCATGATCTCGCAGTTTCATGTGTTCATATCTCATGTCTGGCTCTGAGCTGGCAGAGTGGAGCCTGCTTGGGATTCTGTCTCTCCTCTCTCTGACCCTCCCCTACTCATGCTGTCTTTGTCTCTCTCAAAATAAGTAAGTAAACTTAAAAAAAATCAGCACCACTGAGCTGGACTTTACAGAAAATAAAATGCACGTATTTTAATTGTACAGTTTATTGGATTTTGACAAATATTTGTACCTATTTAACCGTCACTCTAATTAAAAACTGAACATTTTCATAGTCCCCAAAGTTTCCTTGAGCCCTTTTCAGTAAATACCATCTACTCTTGGTCTAAGACAGCCACTGATCCTCTGTTACTATGGATTAGTTTTGCCTGTTGTAGAGTTTCACATAAGTACTTTCAGGCTGGGAATAAGGTGATATAGATTGAAGCAGACCCTCACCCTCAGTTTCATGCTAATGTAGACCTTCCAATATACCTTGTACCATGTTACTGAGTTTACTATTTTTGCAATTTATGTCTTGTGTTGTGTGTTTCAGTAGTTTGTTCTTTTGCATTCATGTGTAGTCTTTGTTATACCGTAATTTGTTCTTTTATTGATGAACATTTGGGCTGTTTCCATTTTGGGACTTTTACGAGTACACTGCCATGAACAGTTGTGTACAAATGTTTTTGTGGATGTGTTTTCATTTTTCTTGGGAAGAAATTTAGGATTGGAATTGCTGGATCATATAGTAAGTATGCATTGAACTTCATGAGACTGCCAAACTATTTTCAAAAGTAGTTGTAATACTTAATACTCTTACAAGCCGTATACTTACTCTCATTAGCAACCTTTGTTTTAACAAACTATTGGTGAGCTCTTTATAGATTTTGGATACTAGCCCTTTGTCCGATATGTCATTTGCAAATATCCTTTCCCATTCCGTTGGTTGCCTTTTAGTTTTGTTGGTTGTTTTCTTTGCTGTGCAGAAGCTTTTTATCTTCATAAGGTCCAAGTAATTCACTTTTGCTTTTAATTCCCTTGCCTTTGGGGATGTGTCGAGTAAGAGATTGCTACGGCTGAGGTCAGAGAGGTCTTTTCCTGCTTTCTCCTCTAGGGTTTTGATGGTTTCCTGTCTCACATTCAGGTCCTTTATCCATTTTGAGTTTATTTTTGTGAATGGTGTGAGAAAGTGGTCTAGTTTCAACCTTCTGCATGTTGCTGTCCAGTTCTCCCAGCACCATTTGTTAAAGAGACTGTCTTTTTTCCATTGGATGTTCTTTCCTGCTTTGTCAAAGATGAGTTGGCCATACGTTTGTGGGTCTAGTTCTGGGGTTTCTATTCTATTCCATTGGTCTATGTGTCTGTTTTTGTGCCAATACCATGCTGTCTTGATGATTACAGCTTGGTAGTAGAGGCTAAAGTCTGGGATTGTGATGCTTCCTGCTTTGGTCTTCTTCTTCAAAATGACTTGGCTATTCGGGGCCTTTTGTGGTTCCATATGAATTTTAGGATTGCTTGTTCTAGTTTCGAGAAGAATGCTGGTGCAATTTTGATTGGGATTGCATTGAATGTGTAGATAGCTTTGGGTAGTATTGACATTTTGACAATATTTATTCTTCCAATCCATGAGCACAGAATGTTTTTCCATTTCTTTATATCTTCTTCAATTTCCAAACATACTCTATTTTATATCAGTTCTTGTAATTTCCTGAAATTTGTTTTATAGACAAGATCTAAGTGGTATATTTTGGCTAATGTTTGGTAAGTACTTAAATTCAATGTATAGTTGGCTGTTACTGAGTCTTGTGCTTTATAAATATTGATTACGTCAAATTGGTTTACATTTTTTTTAAAGGTTCTGTACATCGTTATTGATTTTTCTCTTAGTTCTGTCAATTACTTAGAAAGGGTTGAAATCTTCAAAAAATTTTAAAGAATGTCTTCTTTAAAAAACAGGTTATGAAAAGTTGTATAATTGATTTCAGCTCACATTCCATTGGTGTAATTTAAGTTATATTCATAATAGTTAAATGTAGTTTTTAGATGGGAGTCATGTGTGTAGATAAAAAGAGGATTCTGTTACTTAAATGAAAGAAGTTTAGAAACTGGGGAAAATGTTCCATCTCTGCCATGATAATTCAATCATAACCTACCTAGAACAGACCATAAATTCTGTAGGAGTTCAGAGGAAGGAGTCTTCAGTGTCAAACAAATTGTTGGGTAGTGGGACATCAATGCTGACTAGGCTTAACACAGATTGGGGATTTGATGAAGGTGGAAGGAGAATGACAGCAGTAGAAGTGAGAACAGTGTATATCGGACAGAGGTTGAGGATGTTCAAGCAGTGAGTTAATATTGGATGTTACTGGGAAATCAGGATTGGAAGGCACATTGTGGGGTCAAATTAAGGAGGTCCTGAAATAGCCAGATAACAGAACTTACATTTGCTTCAGCAAGTCAGAATTCAAGTTTTTGAGCAGGGAGATCATCTAATGAAAGAGATGCTTCCTAAGGTAAGAGAAACCACCTGGTTTAGTGTTCCAGGTGTGACGTGATGAGTCTTCAGTGGGAATGGAGAGAATGCAACAATATTGCTTTTATTCTTTGCTGGATATATTGACAGGTGCATCAGCTACTACTTCCATTGTTGCTACCAGAGCTGGGTCATGTGGCCTGTGAGGTCCAAGTGACCATGCACTGGTGGGCAGATTAGGATATCTCAATGTCTCCATCTTCTTAATGGAGGTCGGTGGAGGTACTGAGACTCCTTTTCAGGGCAATCAAAGCTCTTTTAGATTCATATTGAACAAACACGTCGGAAAGTTTTTTTGCGACTCAAAGTCCAGTTCGTCTCCAACCATTCAGGGTTTTTTGTCTCATAAAAATGCTGCAAGTCAATTCAGAACAATGAATAAACCAGTAGGAACAAAAGCCAAGTTGTCTGCCCCGCCTTTGGGTAGTAATCAGCATTTGCTTCCTGGGGAGCACATATTCCTGGGAGTGTCATATTTCTTTCCATATGTGGCAGGCTCCAAACTGCTGCTGCTTTGCAGGCTTCCCCATGCTCTCCTGACTGAGTCTTTCTGTTTGGTAGCCGAATATCTCCAACTCTGTGCTTACTGTTTTACATTGGGGTTGCATGAAAAATAAGGGAAACATGAGGCAGCTAATGACTACATCATGGATGAGCCACAACCATTTGAGTTCACATCTAATTCTTTGGTGTCTCTGAGGGAGGGTATGGTCTCAATTAGGTTAGGAATGAAGTAGGAGGGATGGAAGAAAGAGACAGCTTTTCCTTGATCTATGGCTTCTGGGTGGGATTCAAATTCACATGTTTCTCTAGACCTGCACACCAAAGTCAAAACTCCCTATATGAGTCATGTGTGGGATGCTTATTTTGTTTCCCAGAGCTTAATTCCAAGGCTCCCCCACCATCCTTTCCTTCTTCCCTTACCATATCAACACTTGAAAACTGCTTGAATCCATAGTGGATACGGAGGGAAGGAGGGAAGGAAAGAAGGAATGAAAGAAGAAGGGAAGGAAGGAAGGGAGGGAGGGAGGAAGGAAAGAATGAAGTAAGGAAGGAAGTGACAGTATATCATCAAGAAAGCACAAAAGAGATATATTTTGGGCAAAAGAAGAAGATGAGAAGGATAAAGGTATCTGTATATTTTGTTCTGCTTATATTTTCTTTCCTTGTCCCTAAGATGATCCCAACCCGAAATAGAAAACAGCTACTTGGGCTATATCTTTTCTGTCTCAACTTCTAACCTGGCAAAGACTGCAACATTAGTTTGCTGGTGCAGCTCCTGAGGTTAGGTGAAGATGCCATGGAAAGCATTAAGACTCTAGCATTCCTCTTTGGCCCTAGTCTTGACCAAGAACTATGTCTTTCATGTGTATGCTGTTCGGTCATTATGAGTTTTGTTAGGGTATGGCTCTTCCCCTAAATGACCACTAGTCTGACCCAAACCAGCTTTTATGAGCAAAGATCAAGGGTAATGAGTTAATGAGAGTAGCACACTTGGTTAAGCAAGCTTTATTTGGTCTTCAGGAATCTATTTTATAGATGCAAAAGAGTTCACTTAAATACCGTATGGTTCTGATTAGCTGGCTTTTGGTTAACCCAAACATGCAGTTAAGCAAATGTGATCCAGCTTGCCCTCCAGCCCTGAGGCCAGCTTCCCTAAACTCTGGTGTTAGCAAAGTATCTCCACACTTAGAGGGCTTTTATGATGTGGAGTGAATTTTTTTAAAGACAAGTTGCCAAAGATGAACCTCCCACTCACACACAGCTAAAGGAAAATCTATAGGCTGACATACATATTTTCTCACATCTACAATTTATGCATGTGAACAAAGCCATGTGATTTTATTAAAATGATGAAACAAAACATGTCTCAAAGTGATTAAGGACAAATACTCTATGTTTGCTTTATTCTGGTGGAGTACTGAAGTGCCTGCAAAATCACAAAACTGGCTTTGTGATAGTTGTGCTTAGGGTGGCAAATTTGTCCTCTTTGGGGATGTTAATACCCTTCTGAGATTTTATATTATTGCCTTCTGCTGAGCATTCTTCCTTGTCATATTCAGTTGTAGTGAAGGGAAGTGGTCAATATCCATATTCTCCCTACCACCCCCATGAGTAGGTCAGAATATATGCTGTGCCCAAAGAGGGACAATTGCATAGGTATGAAGGTGAAGAGCTGAAAGAAGGCTTTGTGGTTGATGATAGTGGAGTTCAGAAAGGCAAGAAGTCAGAAGGGCTGGAGGTCAGTGATCAGAAACAAGCACTTAAGTATGTTTGTGGGTAGAGGCCCTGGGTGGCTCACTCGTTTCAGCATCCAACTCTTGATTTTGGCTCAGGTCATGATCTCTTGGTTCCTGAGTTCCAGCCTCACTTTGGGCTCTGTGCTGTTGGTGTGGAGCCTGCCTGGGATTCTTGCTCCCCCCCCCCTCTCTCTGCCCTTACCCTGATTTCTCTCTCTCTCTCTCTCTCTCTCTCTCTCTCTCCCCCTCCCTCCCTCCCTCAAGAGAAAAATAAACTTAAAAAAAAGTGTGTATGTAGGTTCTTTCCCATTTTTGTTTTTAATTTTGTAGGATTTAAACCTGGGACTGCAATTAATTGCCCAGAAATAGGTTAATCACTATATCATTTGGGCAAGCATGGGGCTACAAGCTCTGGGACTAGATCAACCTGGATTTAGTTCTTGGTTTTGCTACTTATTTTTGTGGCTTTGGAGAAATGACTTTGTCTCTGAGTTTTAGTTTCTTCATCTGTAAGATGGGTGGAATCATAACAGTGTGCCAACAGGTTGGTGTAAGGATGAACAATACTCTATACAAAGGGCCTGATGCAAAGTAGGTACTTAATAAATGGCAAGTGTTATTATCTACTGGGTAACTTGATGTTGTCTTTATAGAGCCACTAGCTGAGAAACTAAAGGTAGATGGCCTGCGGTAAGTCAGCAGCAGTGCTGAGAATGCCTTAAATAGCCTGAGTAGTAGTTGGCTGTGTTTAAGAGAATAAAAGAGAATGTGGCATATTAAAGAGAATGAAAGCTTTAACATGAAGCACTATTTCAGGACTGTTTATGCCTTTCAGCTGTGACAGAAGTACTGTCCACAGTGGAGCGTGTGGGATCCAAGAGGCAGCTCTACCAGCTATTTCTGAGGCAGAAGTGTCCAAGTGCACGTGAATTGCCATATTAAAAAATTTTATGTATATTTGGGTCTTGTGGAGGGCACTTTAATACTGCTGACTTAGAAGTTAAGAGAGAAGCCATTATTCCTTTGTCTCTCAAGTGCCTTACCCAAGTGTCTTTTCCTTTTTCTTTCCCACTCACTTTATAATTCTCCTGGGTTCCTGGTGTACAAGACAGGGGTTTTCTTTTCTACTATATTAAGCAAACTTGCAGGGTACATACTATTCTTATCGAATTACCTCATTCGGGCCAGTCTAGCTCCTTTCAGAAAGCCCTTGAATCCCATTTGCCATTTAAAAAGAAAAGGTTTAAAGCTGGGTGAGATGGTATGACTTCAATGTTTGTGAAGTCTGCCTTGGCTGAATATCTAATACCATGAACTAGGGGGAATAAAAAACTCATTGTACCCAGAACAACACTGGCTCTGAGATGCGTTGGGCAGAAAATAACCATTTAGGCAGCAAATGCATCAAGGAGGGGCAGATCCCCAGTGTACAGGGATGCAGTTTGCTCCTTGGGAGGCCTCAGTGGCCCTCAGGTGGGAATAATTCTGGAGGAAGGTAGCTGGTGTGATGGGGAGAATGACCTGAGTGGATAGGTGTTTGATCTATCCATCCATCCACATACTCTTTTTGGAGAAAGGTGAAACACTTTGCCACATTTGTAATGCATTGTCCTAAAAGAGAGGGTGTTTTTGTGAGACTCGAGTTGGAGGACTGTGATTCTTGAAGATGTGCTTTTTTAGTCACTGACTACTCTGGAGTGCAGGGGTAGGACTTCATCAAATGCTGTTTTAGGAAGAGATGGAGCTTAGAGAAATTAAGTTTGGGGTGAGCTACAAGGCATCCTCAAGACACCATCTGAGTTTCTTGAAGGCTGTGTGAATGATGAGAATAAACCTTACTTGTGATTTGGAAAGGACTCCCATCATTCCATTGCTTTGAGGCTCCACATAGCCATTCACAGATGGTTCTCTCTGAATTGATGACACAGGAAACAAATACAATGGACAAGCATGCATCACATGAACACCTAGGTATTTAAATGGATTTATCTCCCATGGATAAGAGACAAAGGCTCTTCTCTCAGCCCATTGCAGTAAGCTTTCAGTTCCCAGTCATAGTCTCTGTTTCTGAATCTACTATGATTCTTTGGCACATGGTCCAGCTTCAGTCCTGAACAGCTGTGGTGATAAAAGCCCTGTTTTGATCATGTCACTGCTCTGGGAACAGTCAATATCTTTCTCATTGTTTCAAAATAAAGTTCTAATGTTTCTGTTTGGTATTTGAGCTCTTCCTTTTTATGAACCCTATACTGCAGGTAAATGGAACTACTTGTATAGACCCCTTTTGTGTTATAATATCCTAACTCTTCATTTCTACTCATTCTAGTTTTGCTGTGGAATGTTCTCCTCCACATCTTTTTAGAGTCAAATCCTCCCATTTTTCAAGGTCTGTTTCACAGGTTGTCTCCTTAGGGAAACATTTTCTGACTTCTCTGCTGGAAATGACTTCTTCAGATAGGATTTGTTTTCAACTTTTGTAGTTAACAATAGTACTTCCCATACTTTTCTAATAGTGAGACTCACCTGCAGGTATGTGATAAAAATAAAAAAGCCTGGGCCCATCCCACACCAAGAATGAAAGTTCCCCCAGAAGTCTGGGAAAGAGTACTTTTTTTTTTTTTGTCCTGGAAGGAGTAGTTTTTAACAAACACCCGAGATGATTCCTATCATTAGAGAATGGAACCACATATGACATTCGCTTTGTAAACTGTGGTTCTCTGGCTAGCAGCATCAGCATCATCTGGGTGCTTGTTAGAGATGCAGAATCTCCAAACTACTGAATCAGGATCTACATTTTAATCACATCTCCAGGCAGATGCTATGCATGTTGAAGTTTGAGAAGCACTATCCTGCCGTGTTTGCTTGCCACTTTTATAGTTATTATGCAACCCAAACCCTTTATTATCTCATTAATTATGCAAAGGACTATTATTCCTATTTTTTTCCAGATTGGTGAGACTTCAATTAAATTGGACCATGTAGAGTTGTAAGTAATAGATAGTTTTTTGCCTTACCTACCTAAAAAAAGGCATTTTCATATGATTCATCTTAATAGTAAGTACCGGTAGCGCTGGGATTAGAAATTGGGTAGTTTGAATCTGGAGCCCTCTCTTAAGATTTACACTATTATTATGCCTATAATACATGCCAATTAACTGCTGATTTTGAAAAAAGAAAAACCATCGGATTAAAATACATTATTGAGTTCCAAGGTTAGTATGCAATAGGGTTCTGAAAATGGAAACGTGCTTATATAAACAGTATGGATATGAGATGGATATGAGGGAGTGGGGGAATGAGAAAGTAAAGGAAGCAACTGAAATTATATACTTTTACCTCCCCTCAGTCCATATGGACTTGGAGACTACAGGTATTAATGCTAATTTTTGTCCAGACGTATGAGACTGAAATATCCTTTGTTCTCACTTATAATTTTCTGCTTGGTTCCAAATCTCAAGAACTGCAATTTTAGACTGTGTCTGGAATATAAAGTGACTCTGTCTATTAATTTTCAGGCACAGAAAGTTTACAGTAATAGGCTTGTATGGTTTTGTGTGTTCAACGGCCAAAGTTTGTAAAATCTGTGGGAAATTGGAAAAGGAAGGAAAGGTTTCTTGCCAAACTCTTTGATATGTTTGATCTTTCCAAGTGACTAAGTACATGATGAAGACACAGCAAGAATAGACATCCTTCACGAGGCCAGCATGTAGTTGCATCCCTCCCCCTGAAATGGTATAAAAATGTTTCCTATTTGAGGGTTATAATCAACTAATTTTTAGTGTCTGTGGTTCGCAGTAGATTGAAACTTCTTAAAAGGAGTACTTGTTTCTTTGTGGTTTTTGCTGACAACTCTTATCATGCTACAGTGTTCTTAGTCTTAACAAAAGGGCTTTATATGAAAAATGCTTGCTCTATTTTAACATGATGAATGAGTCAAGGTGGTGATGGCTTGGGCATAAGAGAAAAAATAAGGTATGCTCTCAAGACAGTTAGGATTACTGGATTGGGATCTGGCAGGAGTAACTGGAGATAAAAACTTCATGACTTGTAGTTGGAAAGGAGTCTGTGAGAATCCCACTGTGGAAGTCAAGCAAGTTGCTCTGTTAATGCAGTTGGGTTATGAGATGCATGTGTCTGAGTCACGCAGCTGGCCCTTGGTCTCGAGTGGCTAGCTAAAAATGTACCTGTGGGGAAACAATATTCTGCGTCCATGTTCATTCCTTTTTCTTTTTCATTTTATATAGTTGATCTCTTTGCTTCTAAACATAAGAAAAGTGGCCTTGAATTTGTCCAGATTGCCGTAGCAAAGTGTTATTTGGGAGATATGACCTAAGCACTTATAACTTTGATCTGGGTAGAAAAAGTGCTTTTGTGTTCTTGTTTTATTTTTATATAATCAAGAAAAGGAATGTGTTCTGTATGTTTTGTGAGTAGGCCTTTGTATATCAATATATCTCACATATAACCATATAAATAGACATTCCTCTGCACCTCAACCTGTGTGACTGGTCTCATATATGATTTAAAGTATGTTGTTCTTGAACACTCTACCTTTCTTTCTTTTACTATTCTAAAATAAATTCTCCTTTGGAAAGTTTAGAAGGCATGAATAAAAGTAAAGAATGAATAAGAAGTAGGAAAATACATTATTTAAGAACTTAATAAATTAATCTATTCAAATATGGACCTGGTGGGGGAAAAAAGAACATAGGGTAGAGTAGTTCTAGTTTTGCATTAATAATGTGGTATTGGATGTTTTCCTTTGTCTAGTTGTATTATCACTTCTTACTCCTGGCAGAATCCTGAAAATATCTTACCTTTGTTGTGACCTCACAGGACTCAATTAGTAGGACTACACAACTAGATATCACTAATTCACCATGACTCTTAATTTACAAATAGTAATAATAATTGAATAACATAATAATAACAATAACAATAACAATAATAGCAACCCCAATCTGTCTTAGTATTCTCAGGATTAATAAGAAAAATTTATCAACACCACTGTTGCTATTCCCATTGAAAAGAGCATTAGAAGTAGAAAATAGCCCATTGGTTCAAATGGGTTTTGGCATTGGCACAAGAGAAACCTGTGAATACTCTAAGAGTGAAAGTTTGAGACCCGAAGACTATAAACCTAGTTTATCAGAATTAAAACCATAAATGCCAAAAGGCTTTCCTTGGAGAACAGGTGTTATGGGTTGAATCTCATCTCCCCCAAATTCATGTTAAAGTTTTAACTCCTGGTTCTTCAGAACATGACCTTGTTTGGAGATAGGGTCTTTACAAAGGTAATCAAGTAAAAGTGAGATCATTAGCATGGGCTCTAACCCCATACATCTATCTTTCTTATAAAAGGAGAAATTGGGAGATAGACATGTACCCAGAGAGAACATTAGGTGAAGATCAAAGCAGACCAAGATCAAGGTGATGCTTCAAAAGCCAAGTAACACCAAAGGTTGCCAGAAAACCACCAGAAGACAGGAGAGAGGCATGGGACAGATTCTCCTTAACATCCATCATAAAAATTTAACCCTCTCAATACCTTGAGTTTGAACTTCGAGCCTCTAGAACTGTGAGACAATAAGTTTCTGTTGTTTAAGCCACCCAGTTTGTGGTGCTTTGTTATGGCAGCCCTAGCAAATTAATATAGCAGGGTAGGAATTAGGATTTGAGATTCTATTTATAGGGGTCAGAACTATGACTCCAAAGAACTCTTAGACTTTGGCAAATAAAGCTCAATAACTAGTAGTATTAGTACTATAATAACTATTCCAAATGATGGCCTCATGTAGCAATAACTTAAATAAAGCCTTGCCTAATTACCTTAGCTGCAGCAATAAGAGCTAAGTGAAAATTGACATGAATGATCTTTCAGTTCACATACCAAAGACTGTTGAGTTCTGATTTGTGAATGAAAGACTGATGGAACAAACAATTCCTCACTGAACATAGTTGCTCTCATTTTTCTAGGTCACTATATCATAGAAAGAGGCTGGCTGATTCACATGTGAATTATACCAATTTGCATAAACTAATGAAATTGCAACTCATCCACTGTTGTGAGGAGTTATTCAATTCATTACGCTGACAGAAGCAGGACATGAGGGAAGGGAAACGACTGTCAACGCCCTGGAAAGCCATCAGTGTTACTCTGCTGTAATCTAAAAAATGTGGGAGAGGATTTTAAATGTATGCGTCATCTCAACCCCTGGTGAACAAGCAACACTGGTATAGGAAATAAATATAAGCAAACCTTAGGAATATGTTTGGTTCTCGAAAGGAGGCAACCAAGAAAATATAACACAGATACTTTAATAAGGGGATTTAATATGCTAAACTCATCATAAAGGTGTTAGAAGAGCTACACAAACAGAGGAAGGTGAGGCCACCCAAAAATTGGATTGGAAGGACAAGGTGAAGCAGCGGTGTTTCTAGAGCCCATGACCCTGGCTGATAGGAGAGGAACTGAAACTGCTGGAGCCATTGCCTGGAGTGAGAAGAGGGGAAAGTAACACCCCAGTTTCTCTCTTCTTCCCAACTTCCAGTCTTGTTCCAGCACCTCCCATTGCTAAGCAGAGCTGGAAGCATCAAGGAAGCCTGAGAAACGTCGTTGGCTACTGTTAGCTTCTTGAATGACTGGACAAGGAGGGGAGAATCAATTTTCCTTTACTTCTTTGGCCAGATACCACAAATTTAGTGACTTAAACTAATGCACATTTATTCTGTTATAGTTCTATAGTCAGATATCTAAAAATCAAGGTATTGGCAGAGCTGTATTTCTTTTGGAGAGTCCTGGGGAAAATCTGTTTCCTTTCCCAGCTTCTAGAGGCTACCTGCATTTCTTGTCTCTTGTACCCTTCCTCCATTTTCCAAGTACATTATTCTAACCCCTGGTTTTATTGTCACATCTCCTTTTTCTGATGTTAATCCTTTTGCAATTATGTAAGGGCTGCTCAGATAATCCAGGAGAATCTCCCCATCTCAAGGTTCTTAACCAAGTCTGTGAAGTCCCTTTTGCCAAGGAAGACAGTGTATTTATAAGTGCCAGGGGTTAGGATGTGGACATTTTTGGGGGCCATTACTCTGCCTGTCATAGGAGGGAAGGTAACAGACCTGCAGTTAAACAAGTAAATGACTCACACAAAAGCCTTTGCCAGTGTTTAACAGGCCATTTCTATCATCCCCAAATGCTTTTTTTTTGCACACAGCACCATAGTATTTCAAATAGCCTGTTTCTTCTATAATATTTTTTGGATCATTATTTAGAGGCATAGCAAGTTTGCTTATGTATAAGATATTGACTGAAGACTTCGTAGGGTGTTATCCTAGCAGACCTCACTGGAAATGTTTATTTAATAGAATAATTTTTATAAGTTTTTTTAATGTTTATTTATTTATTTTGAGAGAGAGAGCGAGCAAGAGAGCGAGCAAGCAGGGGAGGTGCAGAGAGAGGGAGAGAGAATCTCAAGTGGGCTCCACGCTATCAGCACAGAGCCCTGTGGAGGCTCAAACCCGCAAACTGTGAGTGAGATCATGACCTGATCTGAAACCAAGAGTCAGACACTTAACTGACTGAGCCATCCAGGTGCCCCTTAATAGAATTGTTTTTGAACCAGGCCAAAACTCTATCTGCTGAAATAGAAGCAGAGGGTGGAGAACAAAGCAAGAGGGTTTACTTCCATCCAGGAGCCTCTGGACATTTGACTAGCCAGACCCCTGAGTGAGGAGGACCCTGTATATAAATGGAGTAGTTGTCAAGAGAAAGGATCTGGCATCTTAGCATGCTTGTTATTTTTGTTTTGTTTTGTGTCTTCTCTGGGAAGCAAACCAGCAGGAGCCTTCTGGTCTTTGGTCTTTAAACTCTTCCCTTGAGATGACTGGAGTGAGCATGCCCCATCCAGCTGTTCCACCCATCTCAAGTCGACCACACAGAGAGATGAGTTGTTTCTGGAGAAGGTGAAGGCCTACTCAGACAATGGATCTACTCTAGGCATTTGGAAAATGTGGAAATACTTTTTAGGGAAAACAAAACCCAAACTCAAATAACATAAAAATTACAAACAGTTGCTCTTTTACTCTTCCATTCTCTGAGAGTTTCCTGAGTATTTGCTCTCCTTTTCCACTAAAGAAGTCCAATAGAAGATTCTGATTTGTGAGTGATGATGCCTTCCATATGAGGTTTCCCAAAGAAAGGCCCACAGGATAAAGGTGGTAGAATGTAGTATGTTTTCCAAAGCAATCATATCACTATTAATTCTGTCTAGAAATTTGTGAATAATGATAACTGTGAGATAAGCTCAGATACAAATAGGCCCAACTGCAGGGTGTGTGTGTGTGTGTGTGTGTGTGTGTGTGTGTGTGTGTGTGTGTTTTAAACTCACTGAAACTAGTCTATTCAATCTTAGTCTTTATAATTGTGGTGGCCTAATCTATGTAAGAGTGTATTATTTTGAGTGTGCATGAGCCTAAGCAGAGATTTAATTCTCTGAAGAGTGTAGGTCCTTCCATTTCAGGAGCATGATGAGCTTTCCCCCAGTCAGCTCTCTGATGAAACTCCATGCTCATTCTGTTTGATACACTGTGAGGCCTGGCAGAGGGAAAGTTTCAGGTCACAGAGGCATTTGCAATTTATCCTGTTTTTTTTTGAAGTGGGAGTTTGATAAGGAAAGAGAGGGCTAGGATGAAAGGGCTTGCCCCTCATGTGATAACTTGTTCTGACTGGTACTTCTATTAGGTTATAACTTCCTCGCTATGTCCATCTAGCCAGGGCAGCCTCTTTTTGGTTTAATTTAGGATTGTGAAGATCCATAGCCTGGGAAGGGAAGGGACATTGTTTTCAAAGGTGTGTGTGTGTGTGTGTGTGTGTGTGTGTGTGTGTGTGTGTGTAAGAGAAAGAAAGAGAAAGAGAAGGAGAAAAAGAGAGAGAGTGAAAGAGAGTCTGTGTTTGGCTAGCTGGGGAAGGGGGCAGTAGGACAGGGAAAAAGAAAGTCTAACAATAAAAGTAGCATCTGGAAACAACACTTATTTCCTGAACATTTATTTCAAGGGTCAAATGCCTCTGTAATGTCCTCCTTCTTGGCATCAAGTGACATAAGTGAACAGCAAAGGAACTATATGTTTGGGTCTGGTTTAATGTTATCAATTAATGTGGGGCTTATTTGGCAGTGGAGATATATTTATGATAAGGACTTTTGGAATTGCTTCTAAATTTTTGATCCTAGGAGGCTTATTGTGCCTGCTCTACCAATGGACCCTAATCCTATGTGAAAGATCCATTCATCCATTCAAGTTTGTGTGTAAGAATTAATGCTTTTTTTTTTTTTTTTTTTTTTTTTGAGTTTTCTGGAAATATATCAGCTTTAGCTGCTTGGAATCAACTGTGTTGTCATGACAACTAGATTGCGGTCCATAGCACCTGGTTTCCTGTGAAGACTCCAGTGTGCGGTATGTGGTGGGGGGTGGTGGTGGGGGCGTGTAGAAAAAGGTTATAAAGGAGGTATGGAAATAAATTATGGTCTCTGTATCCCTTGGTCTTCTGCTCAGGTTATAGAAAAAGGCTTTGAGCAAGAATCTCATTTTCTCCAAAAATAAATCTTCATGATACTTTTGGCTCTTGAAGTTGTATACACTGAGCCCAGGGTCTGTATTTCCCCAGTGCTGCTTACTTATCTCTGACATGCAGAAAGTGTTATAGTATTCTCTATACTGAATGGGAGCTTAGAGAAAGGCTAATGGCGAGATAATAATAGTAAAGTAATACAGTTTCTTTGTTGGTTCAGATAAAAGAGTTTATGTATGAATGCTTAGTAAACTAAAATGAATTCTTATTTTTAGCTTAAATTCAAATATTTGATATGTTTCAAGAATCCCTCTTGCAATGAGGAAGTGATTTTAAAATTGGGAGATTAAAACCAGTGTATTGATTTAAAAAATTTAATTGTGGTAAAGTTAATTGTTTCTGGAGTTCAGCTATTTCCTGAGAGAATGTTTCTTCTTCTACAGCCCTTTCACACCAAAGAGGAAACTGGGGCAAATTTTCTTCTTATCTCTGGTTGCTGTTCTCCGGAGTCCCCCTCCTTAAAAATCCGAGTTATTTTGAAGGGCCTAAACTTCAAACTGTACCCTGCACTACCTTTCCTTGTAGCAGAAATTCCCTCACCACTTGTGACTCTTCCTCATTCATTGCAGATTTGCTCTCTTCCTCTTCATACTTCAGTCATGATTCCTGGTAACTTCATCATCCACTGAGTTCCTGGACCTTCTCATTTTCGGTGATTCTCCATTCCCTCGGTCATCTTTTAGATCTTGTCATATACAACAACAGTACCAACTTTGAAATCTCATTGTCAAGCTGATTACCACCTCCAGTCTTTCCAGCTCATTACTCTACTAGCTTGATGGCAGCAATATTTTGACAAACCCTTCCATCTTTTGGGGCCTTTAGTCTTTTAGCCTGCCATTTTTCCTCTGTGCTAACACCCCTTCCTATCTCTTTTCACTGTTGTTCTTATCCACCTTAGATTCTGTGGTTCCTTACCGTATCATCCACTTGTAAACACTCCCTAGCTCCTTTCCATATCTCACTTTTTACTGAGAAAAATGCTCCAACCCACAGTTAAATTCAAATTTCCAAACTGTTTACATCTAAGCGGCTGAATGTAGATAGAACAAAACAATCTTGCTTGGTTTATATTTATAACCAGAAATTTCGTGCGTGTTTCCATTATTGCTCAATAATTCTAATATGTATCCCCAATAAATTTGCCTTTCCATATTCCTGATGAGTAATTCATACCTTCTTCTCTTTCTAATTTTTTTTTAATGTTTTTATTTATTTTTGAGACAGAGAGAGACAGAGCATGAGCAGGGGAAGGGCAGAGAGAGAGGGAGACACAGAATCTGAAGCAGGCTCCAGGCTCTGAGCTGTCAGCACAGAGCCTGACGTGGGGCTCAAACTCACAGACCGTGAGATCATGACCTGAGCTAAAGTCAGACACTTAACCGACTGAGCCATCCAGGCACCCAGATAACTTCTTCTCTTTCTAAAACCAACCCTTCAGGCTCCCCCAACCCATTCCTTCTTACCCAATGTTTGACTTTTATTTTGTTGGAAATAAAAAAGGAAGTGTAAATACCCTTGAATATTTCCATCTACCAACCTACCTGTATTTGTACTCATGTTCTGTGTCTGGCTTCCTGTCATAATGGACAATTTGTTGTATTCTCAACCAAGGTGAGTTTTCTGACTTACCCACTAGCCTCTATTCCCTTTTACCTACTTTGGGACTTCCCCTCAGGTTTTCCCCATTCACTTGTATCATCAAGTTTTTTGTTTTTTTTTGTTTTTGTCCCAGATAATTCCCCAAAGCATACTAAAATGTAATATTATTGGTCTTGAAAAAGTTCTTCTTTGACACTGTATTCCCCTTCAGCTACCCTCTGTACCAGCCCCAAACTCCCATAACTTTCTTTACCTTTACAACAGACATTTCTTGGAAGAAGTATCTATATTCACTATTTGTACTTCCTTATTTCCTATTCTACCTACAACCAACTTTTGTCATATACACATACTTTCACAAAATCCATTCTTAGTTGGTCACTGATAATCGACAGCTTTTAAAATCCAATAACCAATACTTTGATTTTACAGATTTTACAGGAGTCTGTCAGCAGCACTGTACAGAGGAGACCCTTCCCTTCTTATAGCTCTTCCTGGTTTCTGGAGCACTACACTCTTAATTTTCTTCTACTCCACTGGATAGCCTTTGTGTATTCTTTATTAATTCCATTTTTCTCTTCATCTCTCTATTTCCCACATTCATCATATTCTACCTGACATTCCTTTCGAAAAAAGGAACTCATTTTACAGTAGAAAAAGATAATCTAAAAATTACATAAAATACTAAGAAAAAGTAGAGGGAAAATTGATCAAATATATAAACTTTAACACTAGGAAAAAATATAAATAGTTACTGCAGTCCTTGTTTATTTCAACTGGTCATGCAGCTATGGTTGGAATTTATAACTGTCTTCATTCATGTTATATTTGCCCTCATCCAGAAGCTCAGTTAGTCAGGATATTTTTTACCTGATGAGGTAATTAGACTGTCTCCTGAAAAGTCTGAGCTCTCAGTGATCTTAATTATGCTGGATTTCTTTAGGGTCTGAGTCATTAAAAGTCCTATTTATGTTTTAAAACTTTTATCACAGTGTATAGATATAGTAGAAGGTCCTCCAGAGAGGTCCCTGGGTTCCAGACATCATTTTTTTCTGCCCCTTTGTTTAGTAACAACCTTAATTTCCTTTGATAACTAAGAATAACCATTCCAGAGGGAGAGTAATCACTTTGTTTGATGGTTGGTTCAGTGGCATGAATGGCCTTAAATGACAGGAGGCCAGTTTCAACTTCCCATTCAATGGAACACTTGTCTTGTGTCCTGGTGGGACTCTTTTTTCCCCATGGGAACCAATACCTCTGTCTAGTGGATTGCAAAGAGGTAAGGAAGGTACTGAACATTTCATGACTGGTTCATAAGTTGTATTAATGAGATAAGCCACTTCTGCTTCTGTCCTTATCTTATGGAATTATTGTGACTAGGGTAGAAACAATGCAGTTTATTGGATATTTTGGGGGACCATATACTAAACTTTTAGAACAGCACCTAGCCTTGCAAGGTACTGTTTTCCAGGTGGTACTGTAATTGAGTTTTCAAAAGACTATTGCATCATTCTAGAAAAATTTTTAATGTTTATTATTTTGAGAGAGAAAGGGAGAGGGAGAAAGAATGAGCAGGGGAAGGGCAGAGAGAGAGAGAGAGAGGGAAACAAAATCCCAAGCACTCTCCAGTCTCTGAGCTGTCAGCACAGAGCCCAATATGGGGCTCAAACTCACTAACCACGAGATCATGACCTGAGCCGAAGATGGATGCTCAATCAACTGAGTCACCAAGGTGCCCAACTATTGCATCATTCTAAAATACCACCTTTGTCTGGGTGATGAGTTACATAGTAAGACCCTGGTGAGGGTCTTACATAGCAATGGACCCTGTTGGCATGAGCCTGTTTCCTCCCCTGCACATTCCAGCTCTCATGTGAGTTCATCATGTTGGCTGAAACTACCTGTATCCAGAACCTGCTGTCAAGGAAGTCTAAGAAATGTAGATTTCAGCCTCTGCAATATGGTGGAATGCATAGAAGGGAGTGGGGATGCATGCTGATTACCACTAGACACCATTGGTATGCACAGCTTGCTCTGTTACATCATGTAGGTTTCTGCACAGATATAGCTTCTCTAGAAAGACTTTCCCTGGCCACATTATTCAAAATATCATCCTGCTTCTATTTCCTTACTTTGCTTTACTTTATGGAGAAAACATGACTATGTAAAGCAGTGATATTTACTTACATGCTTGATTGCTTATTGCCCATTTATCCCACCATTGTGTAAGCTACATGATGGAACAATAATAAATCTAGAATTTGATTCTGATTATTTTAACTCAGGAAATAAAGTACAGAAGAAGTTAAAAAGTGTGATAACATATTTTTCTTTTTCATCTTCTTTGTATGTATATGTGGGCATGTGTGTAAGGATGGGATGTAGATATTCATTAACACTGGAGATAGATAGGGAAATGTATAAAAATATGTATGTTAAAGTCTAATACTAAGAAGCTTCTCTGGTGAATCAAACATATTTGTTATCTTCCATTCTGTTTCCATTACAGTTATAGGGGAAATTTTTTTTAAAGATGTAATCCCACAAGGAAAATAAATCTGGAGAGGAAATAACAACATTTTCAAAGCTAGAAAGCAGGGCATGAAGGGCTGTTGATCCAGCAGAACAGAGGAGCTGATTCTTTGTGTCCACGTAATGCATTTAATTATTTATTTTATTTTATTTTTTCTATTCTATTCTATTCTATTCTATTCTATTCTATTCTATTCTATTCTGTTATTCTATTCTATTTCTAATATAGTTAACTTACAGTGTTACATTAGTTTCAGACGTATAATATAGTGATTCAACATTTCCATACATCATCAGTGCTCATCACGACAAGTGCCCTCCTTAATCCCCATCACCTGTTTAACCTATCCCCCCACCCATCTCCCCTCTTGTAACCATAACTTTGTTCTCAATAGTTAAGAGTCTACTTCTTGCATTCTTTCCCTCTTTCTCTGTTTCATTTTTTCCCCTTGCTCATTTGTTTTGTTTCTTAAATTCCATATATGAGTGAACTCATATGGTATTTGTCTTTCTCTGACTTATTTCACTTAGCATTACACTCTCTAGTTCCATCCATGTCATTGCAAATGGCAAGATTTCATTCTTTTTTGTGGCTGCGTAATATTCCAAGGATATTTGGGTTCCTTCCATAGTTGGCTCTGTAAATAATACTGCTGTAAATATAGGGATGCTTGTATCCCTTTGAATTAGTTTTTGTGTATTTTTTTGGTAAATACCAAGTAGTGTGATTACTGGATTGTAGGATAGTCCTATTTTTAACTTTTTAAGGATCCTCCATACTGTTTTCCAAACTGGGTGCACCAGTTTGCACTCCTGCCAGTAGTACAAAAGTATTCTTTTTTCTCCACATTCTTGCCAGCACTTGTTATTTCTTATGTTAGAGAAGCTGATTTAAAAAACTTTTTTAATGTTTATTTTTGAGAGAGAGAGAGAGAGAAAGCAAGAGCGAGTGAGCATGAGCAGGGGCGGGGCAGAGAGAGAAGGAGACAGAATCCCAAGCATGCTCCAGGCTCTGAGCTGTCAGCACATAGCTCTATGTGGGGCTCAAACTCACAGACTGTGATATCATGACCTGAGCTTGGATGCTTAACTAACTGAGCCACCCAGATGCCTCTAGAGGAGCTAATTTTTAAATAAACAGTAAGGAAAGTGGAGAAGAAACCTGATACACATCATGGAATCCCTAGTCTCAGGAAATTGTAGTGCCAAGTACCTTGGAAGTGAGAGGTTGAAGAAGGGCTTAGTTTAGTATATAGTAGGTTGAAACTTGTTTATAGGTAATAAGACTCCTTGATCTTAACCCATTCCATGCAGTTGCAGCCTGTTCCATCCTGTCTTGTCAGTCACTGAAAGTTTATTGTCTGAAGTGTATAAACAGAGGGTCTGGACTGGGACACTAGTCTTGGTTGAGGGTGGGGTACCACACTGAAAATAAGGTTAAATGAAAGTTTACTTCCTGACTGTTAGATCATCTGCCTTCTTTCTCAATGTTGTAAAGTTTGGGTAGAATTATACCCTCTTGCCATGATACCTACCAGTCCAAGAAAAGACCTGAAGAAAACTAACATTGAGGCTTCCTTAACATAGTAGCACAAGCAGACCTCCCTGACAGTGAAGCCTCATGCACAGAGCATATACCCAGCTTTGTAGCACCTCACTCTTAAATGTGAGTGGATGGCAAAGATCATGAGCCATTTAAAGGAAGTCTATTATGTGAAACCAGAGACTAGGGGATAACAGAAGAAAAACCAACTGGAGGAAAACAGAAACTATGCAGGAAGATGGAAACACACACACACAAAAACCCAAAACAAACAAACTTAGTTTCATTAATATCCTTGGAGAGATAATGTATTCCACTGATGGTATAAAAAGTAGAAAGCTATAAAAATAAAACATTTAAAAGGCAAAAATAAGGTAGCTTGAAATTTAAAAATATGAAAACAAATATATCTCTGTAGAAGATTTGGAAGATGAAATTGAAAAAAATCTCTCAGAAACTGTATGGCAAACATACCAGAAGATAGATTAGAGAGAAAAGAAAATAAATTTAAAGGACCAGTCCAGGAGTTCCAGATGTTTGGGAAAGTGAGAATGGAGAAAATAGAGGGGAGGACATTATTAAACAATTCAAGAACATTTCCAAATTTGAAGAACTGTTTCCAGATTTAAAGAGTACAGTAAATGGATAAGAATTTCAGAGCTATGTGGACAGAGAGAAAGAAAGAATGAAGTTTTATGTTTTTATAAGTTTTCGTATTTTTATAGTTATGAGATTTGAAGAGGTTCACACACTTTACTATACAAAAATTCAATATTCATATCCACAAAGAAACCAATTAATCAATGGCAAACATGAGAGTAGGAGAAAATATTGAAAATATAGGACAAATATATGCTTGAAAAGGGAAAAGAAGGTTTACTCTATACTATATATAGAGAGAATATGTGTGAGTCAGTGAGGAAAAGATATTCCAAGAAGAAAATAGGAAAAGGCTGAGTGGCAAGTAGAAGAAATGCAAATGCTCTATAAACATCAGAAAACTGCTCAATATTATTATTAATCCTAGAAATCAATATATTCAGATACCATTTTTGCCTATGAGATTGGGAAATCATTTTAATGATCAGTAGTATCCATTTTTGCAAGCACTTTGTGGAGGGCTATGAGAACGTCATAGACTAGGTAGGAGTATAGAAGGCTACCACATTAAAAAAAAATAAATTTGTTAGTATCTCTTTTTTTTTTCTTTTTTTCTTTTTTAATTGTTTTTTTCAACGTTTATTTGTTTTTGGGACAGAGAGAGACAGAGCATGAACGGGGCAGGGGCAGAGAGAGAGGGAGACACAGAATCGGAAACAGGCTCCAGGCTCTGAGCCATCAGCCCAGAGCCCGACGCGGGGCTCGAACTCACGGACAGCGAGATCGTGACCTGGCTGAAGTCGGACACTTAACCGACTGCGCCACCCAGGCGCCCCTGTTAGTATCTCTTTAAACTGATATATAACCCCTTTGACCAATCATATCCAGTCTTCACCACCTGTCCATAGAATACTTCCAAAGAGGCACAGTGATATATTTACAACTATGATCAATATAACTTTGTTCATAATTGTGAAACAATGAAGTGGTGAATCTAAATGTCCACCAACTTAAAAGCAATAAGTTCATACAATGAAAGAGGATATCCTTAAAAGAAAAAAAGAGGCTAATTTCTAGACAAAAATTTCTATACCAAATCTCCTAAATAGTCTCAGGAAAATTTAGGCAGTACTAATAGACTGAGCCTTCATAGTGTTTTGCTGATGAGGATGGTTGCTATGGAAATTTAAATAAACCAAAACTCCTTTGGGGAATGGGTTAGTCTAAGCAGGCTTTCTTGAAGAAGTGAGTAGGTGGGAAGAAAATGTTGAGCCAGAAAAAGACTTGAAAGGCGGGCATTTCAGGAGTGCAGAATAAGGACAAAGGATTGTGTGGAAAAGAGAAGAAAAAGGGAAAACAGATAGCTTATAAAGGATGGAGTAGAGACCTGCTCACCAAATGTGAAAGATCTTAGTAGAGACATGTCTTCAAGTTGGAAAACAACAACTTGAGTTATATTGCTGCCTTGTTATTTTCTTTCTTTTAAGATAAGAATTAAGAGACCTAACTAGAAGATGTGTTGGTAAAGAGATGATTCATATAATAGGAGAACTTTTGAGGGATTGGTTGTAATAATTCCATTTTCATTCATGATTTTATGTATTTGGGTCATCTCCCTTTTCTTTTTGAGAAGCCTGGGTAGAGGTTTATCAATTTTATTTTTTCAAAAAGCCAACTCTTGGTTTCATTGATTTGCTGTACAGTTTATTTTAGATTCTATAGTGTTTATTTCTGCTCTGAACTTAAAAAAAATTCTTAGGAATACAAGGGTGCCCTTTTTTTTTTAATTTATTTTTTTTTTAATTTTTTTTAAATTTTTTTTTCAACGTTTATTTATTTTTGGGACAGAGAGAGACAGAGCATGAACGGGGGAGGGGCAGAGAGAGAGGGAGACACAGAATCGGAAACAGGCTCCAGGCTCTGAGCCATCAGCCCAGAGCCTGACACGGGGCTCAAACCCACGGACCGCGAGATCGTGACCTGGCTGAAGTCGGACGCTTAACTGACTGTGCCACCCAGGCGCCCCCAAGGGTGCCTTTTTAATTGCAATCAAATATGCTATCTGAAGTCATTGTGCTCCCTGAGCCTGGTCCAGAGCAAGTGGTGTGCCTCACTGGGACACAGGGCTGGGGCATGGCCACTGCACTTCACCCCATTGTGTCTCTAAGCCACCGTCTCCTCTGCAGGTGGCCCAGCCTCCAGTTGCTGGGATAGGGGAGTCAGGGCGGAGGGTGAGGTGTGAGAATAGGAAAAAGTTAATGCAGGTTCTTGAATGTCTTCAATTTATGGAAGAAATTATGTGCAAGAGTTCTGTAACTTCTGCCTCCAACATAATATAAAAATAAGATAGTTGCCCTTCTTACATAGTCAAGCTCAGGATTTGGAAACCTTTAGGTACAGTGGGCCAAACCTCTAACTTGTTACCTGCTGGCATTAAGAAGGTGTTGAATCTCTTGGCCTATGTGTATAGGTGTGTATGGGGCAATGGGATGGGAAATTTTCATAGTTAAATGAACAAAGTCATACTACTTGTCCATTTGTGGTCCTTGAATGCAATGAGAGGCCAGTGATGGCCCACCTTCTGTACCAGAATCTCATTTGCCCCTCCAAATTCTGCCCTCCCCTTTCAAGCCTGCTTGCTGCTGTGGGAGGCTGACCTGTGTAGATTATATTGAGAACCCCTTGCACCTGCACTTCTGTTTTGCTTCAGCCAACAGGAGCATCTGCAAGAGACACAGAAGTATTGAGAGGGAGTTTCAAGGTGTGATTCCTGGCTCCCCTTCTGCTAGGCTGCCCTGGATTGGTGGTGTTCCTCCAGCAAAGGTCCCTCCTCTTCACAGAGTGGCCTGACTCCATGCAAGAGCTGTCCCCTCTGGGCCATTTTACTGGTCAGTAGTTTTTGTGACCCTTTCTGAGTTTCTTTTCATTTTATTTCTGTCATTTACTATATGTGTGACCTGAAATAAGTGTCTGAACCATTCTTAACCTCAATTTCCTTACTTGTAAAATAGGAAAAAAAATTACTTGTCTTACAGGGCTCTAGTGCGAATGAAATGAGACAGCATGTAAGGGTTAGCATTGCCCTGGTGGTGCTGGTATGAATCATGTGTATCATATGACCTAAGCTGCAGCCTCCTCTATCTTCTTGCCCCTCTCTTGTTAGCATCATCACACCTCTTCATTCCCACCTGGATCTTCGGTCTAACAGTTTCAGAAGTGAATTATGTCTCTTGCCAGTTTGTATTACTAGTTACTTCAAGTATTTACTATTACATTTTGATGTTTAGGAGGATTTTCCCTAGAAAGCATATTCTAAAGCTCTAAACAACACATGCAACTTAGAGTCTCTGTTACAAACCTGAAAGACATTGTCAGATTTGGGGATGGCGCTAGTATGCAGTGCCAACCGGTACAGGTCAGGGAAGACTAGGGTGGAGAGAAAACAGCTTAGTGCTATGCAATGCTTGGAGAATATTACCATTTCACGGACACTTTTCAATATCCCAGAAGAGAAGCCTTCATTTCCATGGGTAGAGACTACCAATTGCCTCCCCAAATCTATTCTCTGCTTCCTGCTAAGCTGGTGTTAGAAGATAAACTGAGGCATATTATAATTTTTTTAAGCATTTGTTTGAGCAAAAATCAAGTTGAATCAGGAAGCATCCAATCTAGCAGAGAAAAAGGAGCTCTGAGGAGTTGTATAAAATGAAAAACTTTTATAGGCAGAAGAGAGTGGGAAGGAGGAAGTTGTAAAAAAGCAGAGTGGTTATTGCAAGGTTACTTTCCTTTAGGGGTTGGCTGGGGTCTATCAGGCAGACTGCTTAACTCGAGCTGATCAGGAGATTCCTGATTGCCTGGTTTAAGATATCATTTCTGGCACAGCTGAAACTGTAATTAAGTCTTGGTTTGGTTACCTGAGGCTTAGATAACTAATTCCACTTTGGGCCTGTTGTTTTGTTTGTAACACTGGGCCCTTTGCTACTTGGTAAAAGTCTACCTTTTCTTGCTTCTTTATGACAAGGGTGTGGCCATGTGACTAAGTTTGGAAAATGAAATGCGATATGGAAGAATACTTCTAAAATATTCTTTAAGCACAGAAGCATGTTTCTTCTCTAGTCCTTCCTTTTCCTTGTTTGGAATGTGGCCATGGTAGCTGGAGGTCAAGGAACCATCTTAAACCGTGAGTTGGCAAGCCAAGGATGGAGAAGGGCCACAGAGTGGAAGCCTGGGTCCCTAACTATGGGTTGATCAGATCAGCCCTCAACTGTCTGCCTCAGACTTTTATTATGTGTTTATACCACTGTTGTTACTATCTTTTTAAATAATGCAGCCCAGCTTGGTTTTAACTGATGCATCCAATCTCTGGGTTTGGGAGTTAGGAGACAACAGCCTAAGGATGTTTTCATTTATTTTTGGATCACAGTGAAACACTTGGAGAGGTGAAATTAATATTCATTTTTGGATTCCAGAACTTTTTTTTGCTAGTGATCCATGCTACCTCTATAATATTCTCTCATTGTCTCCTCCCTTCCCCCCCATTCTTTTCCTCTCAGATGCTAAAGTTCAGAGTTAAATATTCAAAATCTCTTCCTTATGGGATTTGGATTAAAGTGTTGTTTGAAGGAATCTTTGATGTGTTTCCAAAACCACTGCCAAATTGCAAAAATGAAGTGTCAAGAAACAATAGAATCCTGCTGTAAGCAAGAGTCCAATAAATTATTCAGAGTATTTAAAAGGATACTTTATCATCAGATGTTTATAGTTTTACAGCCTGAAAAGCAGAAAGAACACACAAATGCCCTTTAAACCTTCTTCTTTCTGATGGTGCAATGTTCCTATGAACTCTGCTGCTGCTGTCCTCACTGTCGGCTCTCTCCCTGGGCTTTAATGGAGGTGGCGCTTTGATTATTACCAGAAGCCCACCCAGATAGTTACACACAGGTCAATAATAACTCACTGAAGAAGTTGAGCTCATGCAGTGCAGAATGGGGAACAACTAGTCCTTTTTAGGCCAAAGAAAAACCAATATTACAACATAAATTTGGAGTTATAACATTACCACTCTCTCCAGGTCATCACAAAATAAAGCTAATCTAAGGAAAATGGTGAGATATGTGTAATACTGCCACACAAAAGACCTACAGATAGATGTGGATCAAACTGATTTTTCAGTGTACAACCATGTGATTTGAATGCCGAAATAAGAAAGAAAACGAGTCCCCTAAAATAAGACAAACCAACACGCCCTTCTAACAAGTAGTGTCATAGATATTTGAGATATAAAGCCATTAAGGTTTTTTTTTTCCTTTTTGCCAGCTCAAGGGAAGTGTCTGTTTGCTACAGCTGATCAAAACAATTATTTGTAAGTTATAAAAGCAGTGCCTCTGTTTAATGGGACCATATAATCTCTACATCTTGACAATTAGGTGGTAGAAAATATTAGGGGCTCAGTCATTTTAAGCATCCAACTTTGGCTCAGTTCATGATTTCATGGTTCCTGAGGTTGAGCCCTGTGTGGGGCTCTGTGCTGACAGCTCAGAGCCTGGAGCCTGCTTCAGATTCTGGGTCTTCCCCTCTCTTTGCCCCTCCCCCATTTGCATTGTGTCTCTGTCACTCTTTCAAAAAATGAATAAACATTAAAAAAATCTAAAAAAAGAAGGAAATATTATAAATAAGCCTTCCTTTGTGAGAGGGCTCGTGAGAGGTTTCCAGATTGGTTCTTTTTGGTGTGGGGTGAGGGTGGGGAGGGAAGAAAGGGTGGTGAAACAATTGGAAGCCTGAAATTCCCAAGTAATGTTTGATTGTGAGCAGGGAATCTGTGCTGCTACCTTATCAACCTGCTGAGATCACTTTTTTGTCTCCTCTACCTGAGGGTAAGTGTTCTTCAGTATAGGCCACACTATCACTCATTTTCCATCCATCCTTTCTTAAAAGCACCCATTTGTGCCCTACCCAGAAAGTTGTAGAGTATAGCAGGTAAGAGATGGATTCAGGAGCTAGACTCTTCCATCTTAGAATCTTGGCCCTTCACTTCCTAGTGAGTGATCTTGGGCAAGGTACTTCCCTGTGTCAGTTTTCTTATCTGTGAAATGAAACATGGATTGTTAGGATTAAATGTGCCATTACTTTTAAGTACTTAAAACAGCATCTGGCATATTGTAGGTCCCATGTAAGTGTTTGTTAAATGCTTTTAAAAATAATTCGTGTGAATTTCAGAGCTATAAATTGACCTACTCAGAATGGATAGCTGATTAGGACATTACCATTTCTCCAACTGAGGCAAAATGAATGTATGTATGTTGGGAGAGATGGTGGGGGATGGTGGTGGGGATTTGGTGGAATTAGGAGTTGTGAAGGATGGAAATGCCCATGAATTTCTGGTTCACGTGCTCTCACCAGTGTTTGATCATGGCAGCACCAGCGGTGAGGGCTTCACCAAAGGTGCCCTGGGTTTCATTGTCGTGTGTTTGATCAGGAGACACGCAGAGAAGAGAGGAATCGAGGTGTGCACTTGAACTTGTAGACAGTGAATCCATATGGGCAGACATGGGGGTCATGCTTTGCCGAGGCAGGGTGGTCAGAACAAAAGCATTAAAGACACAACGAGAGACAACTTTAGAAGCTAGGGTCTCACCATGGAGGGCTGTACAACAGCCTGGTTGCCAGGCCAGCACAGCAGGCTGCATCGAGTGGTAGTGGCCCCGGTGCTGCTGCCTGACCTCAGCCAGGTACAACACACAGTCTCTCCTCTGCCAGGTTCTCCGGATCTGGACTAGAGCATGCTGCCAGTGAGCTCTCAGTGTGAAAGGACCGTTTTGTAGTAGCAGCTACATCTTGAACAACATCTGTTTTAAAGGCAGAAAGAATATGGGAGCTCTCGATCCTCTGAACTTTTTCCTCATTTATAGTGAGGATTTTAATAATAATTTCTACCTCAAGGATTTGTTGTAAGGATTTTAAAAAGTGAGTATAAAAGTTCTTTGTAAGTAGAAAGTATATTTCACTAATATCAGTTATTATCATATAGATGATATATACACATTGTGTTTTGTTTATAGAGAACTGGCCTACTGCATACAGTAGAGATATTCCTGAAAAGGTGTGTAAATATTTTTTCATATACTAGAGACCACCCCTTCCCTTTAGGAGACAAGTCTATGATGTATTAATTTCAGTAAGCATTCACTCTGTCCTAACACACTGCTTTTCTCTAGTTAGATATGGAACAGAGTATTTTGTTACTCCAAGAAACCCGATGGAAAAGAATCATTTTATAAGGGAACATAGTGCCTCATTAGCAGTTTTTAAATTCTAATTTTTTTACTGTTTATTTTTGCGAGAGCACGAGTGGAGGAGGGGCAGAGAGAGAGAGGGAGAGAGAGAATACCAAGCAGGATCTGCATTGACAGCAGCAAGCCCAATGCAGGGCTTGAACTGATGAACCATGAGATCATGACCTGAGCTGAAGTCGGATGCTTGACTGATTGAGCCAGCCAGGCGCCCCTAAAATCTAATTTTTTTATATGCAGTCTGCTTAAAGTGAGATATTGGCACCTCTATATCCACACTTCCTCTTACTCCCTCTCCCCTACTGTCTTCCCCAGTCCCCCCCAGGACCACAGCTTTCTGTATGGATGACAGTGTAAGTAGCTGGCTTAACAAAATTTTGGGAAATGTCTCATTTTGAAAGTTGTGGAGACATTTAAAGTGAAACTGTCTCCTGCATTTTCTGGGAATATTCCCTTTTTAAATATGCCCTATATTTACCCTATGTATTATAGGACTTTTAAAATCAGTTATCTTGATAAACCTGAGATCAATTCAAGGTCATAGAAAATGGTAAATCATTTTGAGTAACTGTACACTGTAATTTGTGCATTTGTAAATTTTTATTTATTTTTATTTTTATAATTCCATTAACAAAATAAAATCAGGGAATGGAACAAGATCCAGAAATTTTTATTACATTAAAGAGAAACATTTGAGATGTCTTACATTTCTTCTTTTAAAAATATGAAAGCAGAATGGAGCTGTCATTTTGAAAGATAAAGATAAATCACTGGAAAGGAGTTTAAAAGTTTACAACTATTTGGCAAAAAGATACATGAAATCTAAAACCTAGGAAGAAAGAACATAATGCATCAATCAAACATCCTCTTTTGACACATCTTGTTTAGAATATTTTATGGGCTGATTTTTCAAATATGGGATTTGATAAACTGTGAAGTTTCAGCTAATATTTTAAAATTCCTCCAGTAAACTTGATTTCAAAGGCAGACTCTTTTCCTAATGAAGTATCTATCTTTTTTTCTTAATATGTATTGTTTTTTTTAACCCCATGCAAATAAAAATTCTGACCTGTATTCCATATTTTACCTAAGGAGCTTTCCTTTTTGCGATTTTTTTCCCCAATAAAGAAACAAACTCAAAGATGGTATGTATGTGTATGGGACATATGTAAAAATTTAAAATTTCTTTCCTATATGTATTTATGTGAAAATCATAAATTCTCTTAGGAGAATTTACTCCTAAGTGCAAGATATGCTATGTTGCTTTTCTTTTGTTTTCAAGTTAAAATAAATCTGGCTCCATGATCACATTTACCAAAATATTGTCATACCTAATTTTAGTCATGGTTTTGGAGTTCTTGTTGTTACCTAGGCTTACACCATGGGGTGGTTGGCAGAGGATTTACAAGGTCCCCCAGATCATGGAGTAAGGCCTAGGTTTAGTGTTGGCTGGTCATTTTGCTTGCTCTGCAAAGTTTTTGAAGTATTGTGGTTGAGTGTCCCTCCATCACCTATGGTGGGCTCTCATAGACTTCTCACAGCTGCCCGCTCACTGAGTCAGTCTTGGCCACAGGCACCTTCTGTGTTATGCCCAAGGCTTCAGTGGTGAATGACTGGCTGTCTGTGAGTCATAACTGGTATATGAGTGCCCTCCTCTCCAGAGCTGCTCCCACAGCCTTGTGTCTCTTTTTCATGCATGGTAAATCCTGAAGTTAGGACACTAGGGCTCAGATATTTCATAATTCACTGATGTGGAGGAAGGAGAAATAAGTCTGCACTGCAGCACTGAGAACAGAACACAGATAGATACCTCCATGGATTACCCTCCATGTACATGTGTTAGATGGAGAGTTAGGACCATCCAAAGGAAGCCACAATGGCCTAGGATGCTTTCATGGAGCCCTGGCCTTTTGTAGGCACTCTCTGACATTATTTGGCACTATTACTTCTCATTTCATAGAGATATGACTCTTTTGGCTTACTATGTGAGCCATGCACAGAGAAAGTAGAACAGTGGAGTAAAGCATGGATCTCTATTGCTATGTGGGTTGTGAAATCATTCTCATTACTCTGTAGTCATCCTCTGGTTAGTGTTGCAATCCAAAAAAACTTAAAACTGAGTTTTAAGTGAAAAGTTGATCTGATATATTTATGAAAGATTGGCTCTTCACACAAAGAATATAATTAATAGTGTGTTTTCATAGCTGAAACAAATTTTCATTTTTAACTCTGTTTTTGTGAATATACTATAAATTGTCTAAATAGGTGCTGATGGTGACCTTTTTTTTTTTTCCATCAAGGCAGAAAGATTCCAAAAATGAAGACCTTGGGTTTGGTTTCCCTTTGTTCTTCACACTTATGCCCATCCTATCTGTAATTCTCTTTCATGAGCATTCTTTCCTCTCCCTTCAAAGCAGAAATTTCTTTAAAAAATTATTTTTAATGTTTATTTATTTTTGAGAGAGAGACAGAGAGACAGAGAGACCGACAGAGTGCAAGTTGGGAGGGGCAGAGTGAGAGAGACACAGAATCTGAAGCAGGTTCCAGGCTCTGAGCTGTCAGCACAGAGCCTGATGTGGGGCTCGAATCCGCGAACTGCGAGATCATGACCTGAGCCAAAGTCATACGCTTAACTGATTGAGCCATCAGGCGCCCCTCAAAGCAGAAATTTCTTAAACAGTTTATCCTAGCCCCAGGTCGAGGCAGGTCTTAGGCCACAGTGGGGACAGCAGAATCATAGCTGCAGGCCCGGTATTATATTCCTGGGATAGAAATAGGAGCAGATACCATGAATGAGGGATAGGGCATGGACAGAGTAGGAAGAACCAGGCCACAGTGAAAGCCATGGGGCAAAGGAGTGTCATAGTGAGACTCAAGAGTTTGGTGTAATAGGTATTTAGTGGTTTTAAGACAAAGGAATTGGAAAGAATTGGTGAAAAAGAGAGAAAATGGGAACAGGCTGACTAGAGGTCAGGCAGGGAGGTCTCCAGGTCTTAGGCTATAGGAAGCCAGCAATGCTGAGACATTTTCTGTCGAGCAGGTACCAGCATCTGTGATAAGTGAAATCATGCACTTTCCATCTCCCTCCCATGCACCCCCATCCAAGATGTCCACATCCTAATCCTCAAAACCTGTGAATATGTTCCTGTACATGGCCACACATTTGTAGGTGTGATTAAGTTAAAGATCTTGCGATGAGGAGATTATCCTGGTGGGCTCAGTGGAATCTCGTATGTTTCATACTGGACCCGATGCAAATTATTTCCTCATTCTAGCTGACAGAAGCAGGCTGGAGACGTCTCTGTCATAGCCACCAGGGCCCTGCTATTCAATCTCTTTCAACCTTCACAAAGCAAATCACCACTTCTGGGGCTGTCTGAACCCACAACTTGTGTCAAGGGGACAGGGTGCCATGTTACACATAGCTTCTAATTGTCATGGTGCCACCTATGTACTTGTTGTTCCATTTTAGTCTTTTGTAGAATGGCTATTACTAGTCAATTAAAATTGTCTGCTTGAGGTGCTGACTCCTTGTTTTTCAGTATTGTTAAGTTTAAATCATTTTCCACTGAGGGGACCAGTATTGACTTTTAAACTGTATTGACCTTTGTATCATTTGAGTTCATTTATTAGTTTCCTTTGCATGGAATAAATTAAAAGACTTAAAAACTAAGCATTTTGAATTTAGAAAACAAGAATTTTTCAACTGTAGTAACCTATGATTAACCTATGATTAAGGTAATCATCCTTAAGTTTGGTTTCATTTTCTCCTGCATTTTGTCATGAGTTTGCCCTACAGGAATTTGGAAAGATGTAAAATGAATACTGTTTCAATGTCTCCAGCTTTGAGGTCTTATAATTCATTAATTAGGAATAGAACAAATATCTCCAATTAAGAGTAAAATAGAATTGAATATTTTCTTTGCTCCATTACAGAAAGAATTATAAGGCTTTATTTGGCTTTCAAAGTCTCATAGTAAGTGTGTATCACATTATGAATAGGATAAAAAGAAAATGTAATAGCCAAACGTCAACAATGTGTATAAAGTTGGGGAGAAAAAAACAGTGTGAATCAGAAGAAAAGAATGAATCATACTATAGTGAAAATAAATATTACTTTGAATATACAAGGTAAATGAAATAAAGCTTATATTTAATTATATTTAATAATAGCAATTATGATGATGATGATAATAGTAATAATAAAGTTATAATGTCTATTGCTTATGCAGTGCTTATTACATTCTAGGCACTATTCTGAGAGCTTTATGTTTATTAAGTCCTTTGGTCCTCACAACAACTCCCTGAGTTGGGTACTAGTATTACCCACATATTATAAATTAGAAAAATGATGCACAGAGGTTAAGTAATTTGCATAAGATGTTAAATAACTTGTATACTGAGGGGTGGTGTTTAGTTCCTTTTAATGAAGTAATGCTTAAATGAACATTATAAATGCCTCACTTTGGCTGTTCGTGCAATGAGGTAAATCAGCATTTTCAAGACCAAATCTAGTTTGGATGTACACATGATTCTGTGAGTGAAACTCTCTAGGCCAGAAGCATTCCAAATGCATGCATATTTCCTAGTAAATAAATGTGGGAAACCCCATTCTTTCCACACCCATAAGTAGAAAATTTGTAATCATAAAATTTAGAGAGATTGATAAGCTGGCATTTACCTTTCTTACTTCCCATGTATAAAGTATAAAGGAGCACCTAGAACAAGTATAAAGGAGTACCTAGAACATACACTGCACAAATTAGTTTTGGAATACTGGGAGAGGCACCAGTTGCACAAAATTGATATGCAAATATAAATAATACTTAGTTTATACTGTTTATTCTCTCAGTCCCTCTATTTGGTAACAGAAGACTGATTCTCAGCCTTCAACTTCACTGTAACTGCATTCAAGACTCTTTTCTAGAAGAAACATAGAAGCACTCAACATGCCAATATGTACCCACACACTCAGCCCTTGTGATTAGCCTAAATACATTAAAATGGATCTAAAGTATAGAGTCATAGATGCCTTGAAACATAATTCAAGATAATGTCAAGTATGTTTGTATATAATTCAAGCTTATACATGGAAAACTTTGTATGGCTGTGGCTTCACTTATTTGCAGTTGTTCATTTGAACGTACCAGGACTCTGGTTGGAATGTGGCTTTAATGAGATTATTATATACTGCTGTATAACTGTGAAACTTGATATGAACAGAAGCTGTAACCCTCTGGACTCCTGATAGCTGTTTTGAAATATTTTATGTTATACCTATAAACTAAAATAAGGGTTAGTGTGACATTGGATACTTATAATGGCCTTGCGCAGTAAAATAGGCTATCTCATTGGATGGTTGTAAAAGTCATCACCATCATCTAAATGTTTGCTATATAGCAGGAATCATCTTTCCATTAATTCACTAATTTGATCACCACCCATCTGAGGTAGGAACTAACAACAGCCCCCTCTTGGTAAACGAGGCACCCAAAGCAGATACAGGTTAGATAATTTGGCAAAAGGTGAATCTGGGTCTGAACACAGGCAGGTTCTGGGTTCCAGAGCCTATGCCCTTCATGGTTTAAGATCACATGGATCAAGTGACTCATACACAGCCTCTGAAAAACACATAGTAGGTCCTCTGTAAGCATGAGTGAGATGTGAGTAATAGAAGAGATTTTAATGATAATAGTGAGTGGATTAGCAGTGAACATCTTGCATTCTATTAAATTTTGCTGAGACTTTTCAAGTTTTAAAGACAATAAGCATAGCTCTTAGTATTGTGCATCAGTGAAAAAAAGATGCTCTGCCTGTCTTGGTTCCCAGGAGACAGGCTCTGAGGTAGGGATTATGTATAGAAGGCTTGCTAGAGGTGCTTTCCGGAGAAGTCAGGATGACATGAGTAGGCAGAGGGAGATGCAGATATGCAATATCTGCTCAATTTTACTGGGAGTTGGGCTGGCCTTTCAGAGTTGTCCCCAGTTCAGGCCAGGGTCAAGCCTTCATGCTACCACATCAGTCAGTCACGGTCATGTCCTGCCCCTGGAAGAGGGAGGAACCATGGATGAGCCAGCTTCCTGCCAGTGGAAAGAATTCCTAGGGAGAGATGCAACTATGAGCCATCAACAGCTAATACTCCCAGCCGCTGGGAGATGAGTGCTCTAGCCCCGAAGATGAGATCTGGGTGGGGCACCACAATATCCACTGCACCCCCATTAGAAAAAGTGGAAAAAACCACAGATAATTGACTGAAAGTAAAAATACAAAAGGCAAAAAAAAAAAAAAAAAAAAAGGAAAAAAGAAAAAAACAAAATACAAAAGGCAAAGGAAAAAAAACCCCTTATGCTCATTAACAAAGAAATGTAAATTAGGACAACCCTTTCCTTCTAGGAAATAGGCATAGGTGGAAAAACACTTATCTAATATTCACTCATGGAGTGCTCCAAGATAGGCATACTTTTTAATTTAGTAATTTATTTTGAGATAATTTCAAACTTACAACTAGTTATAAGTATAGCAAAAAGAACTCTTCTGTTAACGTTTCAAATTCTCTGGTAATATTTCACCACATTTGTGCACTGTGTATGTGTGTAACTTTCTCCCCACCCTACTCTATTTCATAAAATACCCCTTGTAAACAGAGTTCTCATCTCTTTTTTTTTTTTTTTTTTAAATTTTTTTTTTCAACGTTTTATTTATTTTTGGGACAGAGAGAGACAGAGCATGAACGGGGGAGAGGCAGAGAGAGAGGGAGACACAGAATCGGAAACAGGCTCCAGGCTCTGAGCCATCAGCCCAGAGCCTGACGCGGGGCTCGAACTCACGGAGTGCGAGATCGTGACCTGGCTGAAGTCGGACGCTTAACCGACTGCGCCACCCAGGCGCCCCAAGAGTTCTCATCTCTTAAGCCAAGAGGTTAAGAGGTTAAGAGCAGAGACTTAGAATTTGGACCTGAGTTTGAGTTCCAGTCACTTAACTTTGTACATGACCTTGGGCAAGACACTTTTTCTTGGTGTCTCCCTTCATTTCCAGAATAGGGATAATGGTAATTCTGGTGTTTTTCTGGTTTCCTTTGGTGTTTAGATTAGATCCTCTACACGGGACTCAGCACATGATAAGGTCTCAGTCCATGTTAGCTGTTGTCATTATTATTATTGTTATTATTGGCTACTTGAGGTCAGGAACCATACCTAACACATGGCTGTGAAACTCTGAGTTTTGCTGTAGCACCTTGCGATGATGTGTCCTCAGGAAACGTTTTTGAATTAATTTTCTTTTTTGGTCAACACATTATGAAGCTCAGGCACATGGAGGAGTGGGAGGGGGGCTCATTTCCAGGACTGGAGACATCCTTTGGACTTCAGTGGGAGAGGCTGGAAAGAATGAAAGCAGACTCAGAAGCTGGAAACTTTAATGACTGTGCTGCAGCCAAAAGAGGCGATTCATTGGTTGACCAAATAAAAGGGTATTATTCCAGAAATTCTCCTCTCTCCCTCTTTCTTTAAATGTCCTCATGAATGTTTGGCCTGTGTATATTATCTGCCATACAGTATTCTGGAACAATAACAACCAAAGCTGGTGAACCAGAGAGAAACTTTTGTCATGCTCTGTCTTTAATGTTCCTTAAAAGGAATATTTATAGCTAAAGAATTGCTCACCCCCTCTGTCTGCCTCCTGCAGTGGGCTGCTCTCCTCCACCTTCTGTAGATTAGGGGACACCATAAAACGTGGTTTCAGCAGCATTTGCACATCATGGCCAGGAGGCTAACCCAGATGTGAGCAGAAGTAAGGTGATGCATGCAGGCAGGGAGGGCTTCTCTTCAGAAACTGTGGTATATGAAGTGAAGCAGGAGCCTACGTAAGCTTTGTGTTGCTTTTTGTTGCTTGGCTGTATGTATACCCAGTGCCCCTGAAAGACTTTTTGTTCACAGTGACTGGCAACTGATTTCAAACAGATTAAGCCACAGGGAGAGTTTTGGTGTGGTTGGTGAAATTCAAAGAATAGCTAAACGAATGAGGGTGACCCCTGGGGACTTCCAAGGGTTCAGGCCAGCCAGGAGTCTCCTTTTCATCTTTCTGTCTCTCTGAGCCTTGACCCCATTCTCTCAGCTTCTTCTTGTGGGGGAAGGTGGGAGAATGTGGCTGTGGCAACATGGATCACATCCTTACAGCCACTATCAAGGAAGACAGAAATTGCTCTCTGCCAACAACTGTCTGAAAAATCCTTGGGGAAGGACCCTGGCCTGGATGCGATGACATACCTACCCCTAGTACAAAGCCTTGTGGACCGAATGAGAGAAATTGTGATTTCCTGAGCCCACCCTGCATTCAGGGGGACAGATCTTTTCCCATATGAAAATGAGAAGTCAGAAAGCCACCTCCATTTGGAGAACATTATCTATTTCTGCAAACAACACTGGAGTGCATTATTGCCTCCCTGATACCACTTCTGTTACTACTGCAGCATTTTGTCCCAGTAGTTTAAGAAACAAATTTAGAGGCCTTCTCCCTGACCCCAAGTCCTTCCTTCCTTACAAGGATCTGCCCTGGGTCCCAGCCTTAAAAACTGGCCACCCACTCATAACTCCCACCTAGGTCAAATCTAAACAAGCCTTTAGCCTATACAGCCCCACTCATGGGAAACACCTCTTGCCTTCTTACTCCTTTCTGATCTTACTGTAATCAAACCCCCATTCTAGGGCCTCTTGCCTTCTGACCCTTTCACTTTTCTCAAAATTCTCACCATGAACTGGACTTTCGGACTCTACAATAAAATGTGGTTTCTTCTGAGATTGTGACTCTCATTGTTCTCTAGGGCCTGGTTTCAGAGCCTTTCCAGTGCTTTTGGTCTGCATCCTGCTGGCTTAGCTCTGACCTACCATACCACACTGACACTGTATTGCTCTGTGAGTGAGGGCTGGGGAAAGCTCAACCCCAGGGGCACAGGGAACAGAGTTTGCATCACTGAGCAGTATTTCTTGTCTTTGCTGTGGGAGGATTCAGTAGAGAGAATCCACATTGTTCCTTGAGGATGCTGACTGTTAAGCTAAGGCCAATAGGATGTTACCTACCATCCCTGCTCAGGTGTATAGATCCACATTTGCCTGAAGTGCAAGGGCCAAAGTTATAGCTCTGTATTTACAACCTACACCCTTATTAGAAAGAGATCTTGCTGTTAATTTTTCTTAAATGTGCCCAGTATTGCCAGTTCTGGCATGAAGCTAACACATAGCTATGAAGTTGGACAGTGCTGTCATTAGTTTTCTGTGATTTAGGGTCTATCTAGGGGATTTTTAGATGGGGCTGCAATTTTTTATTTTTTTAATTTTCTAATTTTCTAATTTTTTTAATTTAAAATTTTTTTTATTTTCCAGCTAATAGATATTTATGAAATGATTTCTGTGGGTCAGAAACCTGTGTTATGTATTATTGAAGATGAAAAAAGGAAAAGACAGTGTCTACCCTAGAGATGCTCAGAGTCCAGTTAGAGATAGTTAGCAAATGAACATATTATTATACTACAGTGGTTAAGCATGGTAATCGAAGGAAATACATGAAGAAAATGCAAGAATCTCAGTGTGTGGCAAATACTGGGACTGGGGAGTCATTTACAAAATGAAGTAATAGGATGTATAAGTGTCCTATCACTGCTGTAACAAACTGCCACAACTTAGTGTCTTAAAACAACATACGTTTATTCTCTTAAAGCTCTGGAGGTCAAAAGTCTAAAATCTGTGTGTTGACAGAGCTACATTCTCTCTGGAGCCTGTAGGGGAGAATCAGTCCCCTTACCTTCTCCAGCCTTTATAGGCTGTATTGCTTTGCTTAGAGGAGCCCTTCCAGCTAGCTACTGTTTCCCTCTGATCTCTGCTACCAGTAACATATCCCATTTCTGACTTTCCTGCCCCTCCTCTTATACTTATAAGGACTCTTGTGATTACTTTGGGCCCACCCAGATAATCTTGGTTAATTTCCATCTCAAATTTGTTAATTTAATAATGTGTAACTTCATTTTGCCATGTAAGTTTACATAGTTACAGATTCTGAGTATTAGCATGTGGACATCTTTGAGGGAGGCAGGCATTACTTTGCCTACCACAGAGGGCTAGATTGTCTTGAAAGTCTCTTCTAAGTCCAAAATTCCATGGTTGATTGGAGCCATGTCAGCATGATTTGTTTCATTTAATTACTAGCCCTGACTGTATACTCTCATTGTGTTTCATTGTGCTGAATGAAGAGACAACTTTGTGGAGCTCCAATTCCTTCTGTAGATGTTGACCTTTGGGCTGCTACAGAAGAAGTCATGTGGGGGAATTAGAATATGTAATGCTGAGGGTTTTAAAACCCAAGCTGTTTTGTGATAAACACAACAGTAACTAAAGGACATCTTTTGTCCCCTGCTCAGTTACAAAGCAAATCCTGATCCCACATGCTTACTCTTTCCTCTTAGATCATGGCCTATCTGTATCAAATAAGGCTTGGAACATAGTCACCAGAAAATATACTCTTGCTACTGTGGTCCAAAAAGTGTGGGGACTATGGAAAGGCAGAGAGGTAGAACATCAAGATGGGCTAAGTATGTCTGCTGGAAATGAAGCAAAAGCTGAGTAAGGATTATTTGATTCTTTGCCATTTATGCAAATGAGCAGACAACAAATAACCAACCAACAGATATTTTGAAAGTTATTGACATTCAGCTTTGGAACAGGACCTTTGTTTTTATAATGCTTTTACTTCCCTAATGAACTATTGCTTTAACCACTTAAAATTAGGTGGTTTTCCCTGAGCCACACCAGTTGTGGGGCTCACATGAAGCCGAGGAAAGCTATCTGAGGACTGAATAATTGGCTAGAGGTATTATTCCCTCTTTCGTGTTTTTAAGCTTCGCCCCCATTGTCTCCTTCTTATTTGTATTTAAACAGAGTTGCTGGGGACTCTGGGTTGTCCACCAGCCAAATTCCCTGCCCTCTTCCCCCTAACACAACCTGAATACTTCCCAAGTACCTACCTCACCCTGTTGTGAGGCAAAGTGCTCTGGGGAGGCAGCCTATCTCCTCAGCTCTGGAAAAGGGAACCTGATCGGTTTGAGTATAATTCCAACACCCTGGCCAGTGATTGGTTCAAGAATGGGCACGTGCCTCAAGTCTAGCAAGTGAGATGCAAGGAGAGTTCGCTGATAGCCCTTGGGAAAGATAATTGCTCTTAACATAGTCACCTGGGTAGTAAGTTTTTAACTTTAAGGTTGTATATAAAGAAATAATGTAGCTTCAGATACAGCTAGTAGCAATTATAACCATGAGAAACAACAACAACAACAACAACAACAACAGCAAAGCAGCATTGTATGAACTCTAATAGCATGTGTGGGAAAAGGAGACAAACAAAAACAAACTGGATGCTTGCTCACAGCTCTGAACTGTGTTGATCAACAAACTTCGGACCTTGCATTATCTCTGAATTTTCTGTTGTGTGAGACATTCCTCTATTGCTTATGCTACTTTGAATTAAGTTTTCTTACTTGCAGCTAAAAGGATCCTAACATATTTTCTTCAAGTAGTTACTATAGCTCTACTGCCTTTGGCTTTAGTAGTTTGAGATTATGAATAATTTCACATTGGCTCCAAACCTCAGCTCCTAATTTAGGAACTCTAGCTCCTTTCACAATCTCCAACTACTATTTTGGGCATTCTAGGGGTTCTTGAATGATTTGAGAATGCTCTCAAGGCTGATCTCTGAAGATCAAGGCACTATTCCTACGGGAAGGACCTCACTTGTTGCTTAGCTGCCTTTTTAAAAATAGGTGGGGGGCGCCTGGGTGGCTCAGTCGGTTAAGCTGCCGACTTCGGCTCAGGTCATGATCTCGCGGTCCGTTCAAGCCCTGCGTCAGGCTCTGTGCTGACAGCTCAGAGCCTGGACCTGTTTCGGATTCTGTTTCTCCCTCTCTCTGACCCTCCCCCGTTCATGCTCTGTCTCTCTCTGTCTCAAAAATAAATAAACGTTAAAAAAAAATTTAAAAAAAAATTTAAACAAATAAAAATAGGTGGAAGAATGCTCAGCTGGTGGCAAGAATGGTCCCAAAGCAGAGTTGCTTGAGTTCCAAGTATTTTTTTCTAATTTTTTACTGATTTTTGAGAGCGAGAGGATGAGAGAACCAGAAGCAGGTTCCATGCTATCTGCACAGAGCTGGATGTGGGGCTGGAACTCAGGAACCGTGAGATTATTACCTGAACCAAAATCAAGAGTTGTATGCTTAAATGACTGAGCTCTCTGGATGCCTCTTGAGTTCCAAGTATTAAAGAGATTAGTAAGTCAGTTTTATTATTTCTTAAAATTTAGATACACAATTTCCTGTTGACCTTCAGGGCCTGTAGCTGTTTGTCTAGATCTGCACTGTCCCATAGAAATATAGTACAAGGTACAAGTGTAATTTTAAATTTTCTAGTATCCACCTTTGAAAGGTAAACAGTCAGATAACATTAATTTTAATAATATGTTTTATTTAACCCAATATACCGCAAATATTATTGTTTCAAAATGTAATCAATATAAAAGCTATTTTTATTTTATACCATTTTTTTCCCCCAAATCAAGTCTTCAAAACCCAGTGTGTATTTTTTTCTACTTAGAGCAGTTTGGATTAGCCACCTTTTCAGTGTTTTATAGCCATCTGTGTCTAGTGTCTGCCTCATTGGATAGACAGGGCTAGACTCTGCCAAAGTTCTTCCTACAGAGGGGATTTATTACAAGTTGCCCTTTCATCCTTTCTTGAATTCTGATTTCTTTCTTTACCCTATAAGCTCATACTTTTCTCTTTTTTCAGATGTTTTTTGTATGTCTGAATCTAATTTTGAACATGGCTAGAGATAATTCTTCCCCCAGAAACCTCCTCAGATCTTATTTAAGTCAATAAATTTGTCATAAATAGGGGTAAGTGGATGGGGAGAAGCTGTTTATGCATGTAAACGTCCATTAACTTGAGGGGATAGGTATTATCCAAGTAAAATTTCTATTACCAGGATGATAATTCCTTTCTTTTTATTAATCCTAATGGATACTTCTCAAATGTTTTTTATCTGACCTGTCCATTGACTTTGTTGAACATCATTTTCTTCCTGAATTCTTGCTTCTTTTGGGTTCTGACATGTGCCTTCCCCATCTCCTTTCCTGTCTCTCTGACCTCTCCTTCCTCGGGGCTCCTCTTCTTCTGCCCTTTCCTTAATGGCAATGTTTCAATGGTTTCTTCTGTGATCCTCCTATCTTTGTATTCCATATATTCACCCTCCACACTTTCATCCATCAGTGACTTAATTGTAACTTATATACAAATATTTCCCAAATATGTATGTCCAACCCATACCTGAGCTTTAGGCCCATTTCTACCACCAGTCATTCAGTTGCCCAAGTCTGAAACTGGGCATTCTTTAAAAAAAAATTTTTTTTAAATGTTTATTTATTTTTGAGACAGAGAGAGAGCACAAGCAGGGGAGAGTCAGAAAGAGAGGGAGACACAGAATCTGAAACAGGCTCCAGGCTCCACACTGTCAGCACAGAGCCCGACGCGGGCTCAAACCCATGAACCACGAGATCATGACCCGAGCTGAAGTTGGATGCTCAATCAACTGAGCCACCCAGGCACCCCTAAACTGGGCATTATTTTAAATCAGATGCTTCTCTGTCTCTCACCTTCCACACTAAACAATTTCTAAGTTCTTCTGATTCACTTTAATTAATATCTCCTTACTTATTTGCATATCCACCCTTCCCATTGACATTATTTTGTGTTTTCTTAATTAACCTCCTGACTAGTTCTTTGCCTTCAGTTTTGTCCTCTCCATTCTTCCTCCTTACTGCATTTAGAGGACCATTTCTCAAACAAAAATCGCTAGTCAATCCTTTCTTTGCATAAAGCTAAACTCCTTCATAATTTATACAAGTCCTTTGAAATCTGCCTTCCACTTTCCCATATTTCTGCCCCCTTGTACTCTGTGTGCCACTTACTTTGAGCTTGCAGTTCCTCTTTGTGTTCTAGGCCCTTGCACATGCTGTTCCTAAGTCTTGGATAATCCTTTCCCTGCTTTCTTTCCTTGGCTAAGGTGTTCCCAGAAGATCTCAAGATTATTTGTCTCTACCACTTTTAAACTGTCAAAAATTACTGAGGGCCCCAAAGAATTATTGTTGATGGGAATTATAGTTATCAATATTTACTATATTAACAAAAGTAAGAAATTTAAAAATAGTTATTCATTGCTTTATTTAATTTTTTTAAAAGTTTAGTTATTTTGAGAGAGGGGGTCAGAGAATGAGAAGGGGAGGGGCAGAGTGAGAGAGACAGAAACAGAGACAGAGACACAGAGAATCCCAAGCAGGCTCCACACTGTCAGCATGGAGTCTGACATGGGGTTCAAACCCATGAACTGTGAGATTCTGAGCCAAAACCAAGAGTCGGACACTTAACTGACTGAGCCACCCACGTGCCCCTCATTGGTTGATTTTAGGTAACAGTAATGGCAATAACAGAGCATATAAAAATGGATTTGACAAGACAAAAAAAATTTAGTGAAAAGAGTGGCATTGATTTACATTTTTGCAAATGTCTTTATGCAGATGGCTCAATAGAAGGCACTGGAGTCTCATATTTGGTTTTGAATTCATATTGCTCTGCAATACATTGTTATGGTTGAAGCACATGAAATGTATCTGGCCTCAAGCAGATATGTACTTGTTAGGTACTTGTTTACTGGGGCTGTCATAACAAAGTATCACAAACCAAGTGGCTCAAACAACAGAAATTTATGATCTTCTAGTTCTGGAGGCTCAGGTCTGAGATCAAGGTGTCAGTATGACTGTGCTCCCTCTGCAGGTGCTGAGGAAGATTAGTTCTCTCTCATAATTTCTGGAGGTTCTTTGGCTTGTCCCAACAAACTTCAATCCTTATATGTTGTTCTGTGTGTGTGTGTGTGTGTGTGTGTGTGTGTGTGTGTGTCTGTGTGTCAAAAATTTCCATCTTTTAAGGACACGGGTCATACTGGATTAGGCCCTACTCTAACGACTCGTTTTAACTTATTTCTGTCAAGGTTTCATTTCCAAATAAAGTCACATTCTGAGCCACTGGGGATTAGGACTTCAACACATCTTTTTTTGAAGAACAAAATTCATCCCACAGTAGTTGGAAAAGGCAGGACTTCACAAGACTCCTCTGAGAGGGTCTCAGAGTCTCCCAGATTCCTTTGGATTACATTTGGAGAAATGCTGCTTGAGCCCATCCTTTGCATTTAGCCTAGAAGTCCTCTACTCTGCAACACCGTTCTTGATGCAAGCCTGTTTTAGGTACTTTTGCAGCATCCTGGGCTTCCTCCCCTTATCACAGGACTTATCATCTTCTTTTGGAATTCCTTATTAAATAATGTATAAATCAGCTTGGGCTGCTATAACAAAACACCACAGTCTGGGTGGTCTTAAACAAGAGAAATCTATTTTCTCACAGTTTTGGAGGCTGAAGTCCAAGATCAGGGTGCTGTCAGGGTTGACTTATGGTGAGAGTTCTTCTCCTGGCTAGTAGATAGCTGCCTTCTCACTGTGTCCCCACAAGGCCTTTCCTTTGTGCTTGTGCAGGAAAGAGAGGGGGAGGGAGGAAGGGAGAGAGATATAGCTGCTGTCTCTTCTATTATTATAAACACGAGGCCGATTAGATGAGGGCTCACCTTAACAACCTCATTTAATGTTAATTACCCCCCTAAAGTCTTTATCTCTAAATACATTGGGGATTAGGTCTTGAACATATGAATTTTGGAGGGACATAATTCAGTCCATAACAAGAGGTCAGTTTCCTTTACTAGACCTGACCATTAAAATTTATGATCAGTTGACCAGTGGTCAGGGATCATTATTTTTAAGGTGAATTTTGATCAATATGGTAAAATATAACTTAATTTGCCTTTTGTAAGTTTTAAATCTCTTACTTAGAAGAATCTCTAAACTTTCTTTCCGTGGATTGTTTAAAATAATCCTCTAAGTGCAGAAAATCTCAAAGTCACATCCTTTAGATCGGTGAGAGTAAGGGTAATTTAGAGTCATTAATACATTTATTAAAGTGCTTAAAACCATCTTGTGGGAGATATATTTGCCAGTGTTTGTAAAAAGAAGTTTTTATAGCTCCATTAGAAGTTCCTAAAATATAACTTGATTGTAGAAATGCAAGAGACTATAGTACTGAAGGGACTTCAATTTTCCACGAAATGTTTGGGCCATCATATTCCTAAAAGTGAGATTACTTATATGCATTTTAACTGGGATTTAATGAACAGTGCATAGCAACACAATGGAAGAAGCAGGATTTATTTACTCTGGACCAAAATGTTGGAAGAGATCTGTCTTATTGTACCCAGGTAATTCTAATGTCCTGCCCCTGTTCCGTCCATTCTCTTTTATATATGATTGTCAAAAGTAGTTAAATCTTGATTGCAGCTTAGTTCATGCCATTCTATGGCCACCTGCCTCCTCATGTCTGTTCATGGACCTGGCTTCTTTAGAGAGAAAACTCCAGTACTTCCAAGCCAAGAATGTCAGCATTAGTGAAGATCCATGAAAACACACTTAGATTAGAAACATATTTATTATGAACTAAACTTCAAGTGATGTAAATTTTATTGGCTATATTTGGCAAGATGGTCACTGCTGAGGTTACAGCTCCTTTGGCTGTTCCCTTTTGAAGTCAGGATCAGCCCTTCTGGCTGACAAGGATGGAGGGGCGTTCTGCATTCGATCCATTTTAACTTCCAGAAGAGGAGTGTGACACATGAGATCGTAACTGAATGTGGTAAAGTTCTCCATCTTGTCCATTGGATTGATTTGGATTCCTTCGCAGTCATGACCCACAACAAAAGAGAGAGCATTCTGGAAAAGATTTCATCAAATTCTTACAGCCTGACTCACTGCTTCTCCCCATCTCTCTCCTTTTCCAACCCGGTTCTCTGCAAAACTCTCCCAAGTGTAAATCATTTTTCTGAAGTTATTTATCTGTCTGTCTCTCTACCTGATTGGAGATGTGCCTAGACTTATGTGAATGGGATGTTGATTGTTATTTTAGGTACTTGGATTTGGAATGACTTTGGGATTTTTTTTTCTTGTATTTTTTTTTTCCACTTAAAAATTTTAAGTCCCGTATAGTTGAAATACAGTGTTATCTTAGTTTCAGCATTTTTTGTATGTTTTAATTGGTTGAATTTAAAAAACCTTTAGCAAGTATTGCTTCTATAAAAATAATAATGCTGCTTTAAGAAAATTTATTGAATTATTGTATGTTTTTCAACTAACCATTACTAACAGTCATGTGTAAACTTTTAAAACTGGTTGAAAAAAGAGCCGTCTATACTCACAAATGTTGAGACTTATTAACTTTTGATTTTGAGAGGTCTAATTAATGAGAGTATTAAAAAAGATAAAAAAATGGTAGTAATAAATGCAAAAAAGTAGTTAAAAGCCTTACTTCTATGAGATCTTGCTGAGTAAATAACATTGATGTTAATAACTATACTGGCCCTTTATATAGTGTCCCTCCACATTAGGTACCTGTAACACTCACAACAACCCCTGAGATACATTCTAGCATTTCTCCATTGTACATTGGAGGAGGCAAAGCACAGGGTAGTTAAGTGGCTTGCTTAAGGTAACACAGCTAGGAAGTGGTGGGACCGAAGTTCAAATCCGGGCAGTCAGGCTCCAGAATCCTTAGGTAAACTCTCGAGGCAAATTTGTAGGAGAGTCATATTTTGTATCCAACACCTTGTTATCTCAGTTTTGAAGGTTCTTCCTCTGGAACATGCGGGGCATTTATTCTGATTTCCTATTGCCCAAACACGCATACCAGGCATATACTGTATGTCCCCATGTTTCCTTCTTACTTTCCTGTCATCAAAATTTGTCAGTCTTATTTCTCAGTCTTCAGAATTCTGGCATTTGTGTGTTGGTTTTTATTAGCACGCACAGGCATGATGACATCACTAGAGACAAGTAATTGCTCCTAGATAGGGAATGTCTGACAATTTATAATGTGCATACATCCAGAAGTCTCTAGTAAACAGTAATAACAATAAAACATAACGAGGATTTCAGGTCCTATCGATAGCTACTATTTAGTAGGTACTTACTATATGCCATGGACTTCTACAGAATTTCTAATTCTTTAACCGTGCTGTGAGCTGGCCATTGTATACTCAATCTATAAATAAGAACATAGGCACAGCAACCAATTTTTTACCCAGGATCACATAGGTATACTTTGAGCTCTCCGACTCCTGGTTCCCTCCTTCTTTCAGTCTGTCCTCTGGCTGCCCCCACAGGGCTCTTGAGACATAGATCTTAATGTGCCACATCTGGGGCTCCATCTGAGGTAGCCGGTAACCCCACAGAAAACCACAGCTTGCCTCTTTCCCTCTCTTCCACCTTTTCCTTTAGGAAACTCATTATCAAAGGGGTTCTCAGTATATTTCTTTTCTACTTTAAGCACACTAAGTCACTTTCTCTTATTCTTAAATTTTATTTTATATGGAATTAACATTCCAGACATGTTGTCTTATTTACCAGTGTTTTAATCATTTGATTGCATTTCTTTGGAGTGGTTGCAGTTATTGTTTTGGAACTTCATTCAGTGTTCTAGATTTCCTTCTTGAAAATCTTAGTTTTATTTGAACATTGGGTATAAATGGCATTTTGTCACTTATATTTTTATATTGCATGAGTGATTTGAAGCATTCAAATCTGAATTAAAATTTGTTCAGATGTCAATTCCTTTCTAAGTAATTGGAGTAGCGAGGGGAGACATGCCTTGGGTGATGAGCAGCTATTTTTTCAAGGATGATTAAGTGTCATACAAACTGTCCTTTCCTTTCCTCTGCCCTTTATGGATGCCTGAGCTTGAATCTGACATACTGTCCACAGCACATCTAAAAATGTGCTGCAGATGATTTTCTAAATGTTCACCTCCAAGTTGAGTCAACTGCTTGCGTGTGTTAAATGTGTTGCTGAGCAGAAAGTTGCAGTATTTTGGGGAATAAAACAGCTTGCTCCATTACTACTTCAGTGGTATCGCATTTCCCCTTTTTAACACTCATGTTGCAATTCTTAGTGAGAGTGTAAGTGGGCCGGCTTCTCCCGCAGGAATATTGGGAACATCTGGCCATAATTTTTATATGAAGAGGTAAAGTAAGACTGTCCTGGGGCACACTGATATAATGTCATGACGGTCCCCCATCTGTGCTGTAGGTCACTCCAGTCTCCCCCAAGTGCCTGTTGTATTCCTTCTGCACTCAGGATCCTCCAGTTTCAAGTATCCTTTCCAACAGGGCTTTGCTTTCCTTCTCACTCTGTGGCCTCTTTATATTGACCTCTTCTCTGCTTTGTTCCCTCTCATGTGTCAGTCCCCTGGATCATAGCTGGAGGCCTTGTAATAGGATAGTGGTGCAGAATCCTAGAGTGCTAGAGTTGGGAAGGACATTGAGGTCTTTCTGGCCCAAGCCCAAAAAAGGTGAGAATTAGACCTAGAGATGTAAGGTGAGCTGCCATATTGGATCTTCGCTCTAGGACTCAACTGAGCCAGTTTATGTTAATCCTTCCCTATTGGAAATGCCTCTGTTTGCATTTTAACACGGACTCTAAGTGCTTAGACCAGGGTTTCCTAAACTTGGCTAAGCATTCAAATCACCCCCAACTTGTTTCCAAATCTCCAAGTCTAGGCTGGGGGTCAGAAACTGTACTCTTAACAGGCCCAGGTCATGCTGATGATTCAGGTATGTTGGAAAACTACATTAAACCCAAAGGCTGATTTGTAACATTGTACATTTTGGGTAACCAGTCAGGCTAGTGGGCTGGGCAGTTTGAGGCAATCCAGCTTTTCTAGCTCACATTGGTCCACTCAGAGGGCCAATGTTGAGTGGAAACAGAGGCAGATGTCCCTAACTGAATACTAAAATGCAGAAAATGGCTCCCCAAACTCAAATGGCACCAAATTAATATTTGTTAACATTGAAGATATTAACATAATCATGGAACTGGGTGAAAAATAAATGCCTTTCCAAGGTGGAGCTAGGATCCCTCATAAAGAAGGACCTATCTTTGTTGAGAGCTACATCTTGGTAAGACACATGAAGCAGAAGATGAAAAGGAAACTAGAGAGGTTGCTCAACCACACTTTATTGGAGAAGAATGGGAATTGGGATTTGGAGAAGAGCAGAGAAGAGCAGGGAGAATAGAACAGGATGAGGACAAGACTAGACAAAATAGTGAAATGACAGTATCCCTATAGAACAAGGCACCTCTTCTGCAATTTTCAGTTGTTTGTGTTGCTACAATATTAACCCCCCCTTCCTCCACCGCCACCTTCCTCCTCAGACCTCCAGCAAAGTGAGGTGGACATATGGATTCCTACATGGGGAACTCCCGACAGAACACACAGGATTGCAAGTAGACTTAATAAATCAAACCAATTCAGTGAGGGAAGGAGCTTGGACTGAGACATGTCCATGGGTCATAGGATTGCCAGGCATTCTGTATATAGAACAAGCTGTTGTATTTCACAATTTCATCCTGAAGCATGTATTGACTTTGTCATGATGCCCTAAATGTCTTATATTCTGCCCTTTTCTTTCTTTTTTTTAATTTATATATGAAATTTATTGTCAAATTGGTTTCCATACAACACCCAGTGCTCATCCCAAAAGGTGCCCTCCTCAATACCCATCACCCACCCTCTCCTCCCTCCCACCCCCATCAACCCTCAGTTTGCTCTCAGTTCTCAACAGTCTCTTATGCTTTGGCTCTCTCCCACTCTAACCTCTTTTTTTTTTTCTTCCCCTCCCCCATGGGTTCCTGTTAAGTTTCTCAGGATCCACATAAGAGTGAAACCATATGGTATCTGTCTTTCTCTGTATGGCTTATTTCACTTAGCATCACACTCTCCAGTTCCATCCACGTTGCTACAAAAGGCCATATTTCATTTTTTCTCATTGCCACGTAGTATTCCATAGTGTATATAAACCACAATTTCTTTATCCATTCATCAGTTGATGGACATTTAGGCTCTTTCCATAATTTGGCTATTGTTGAGAGTGCTGCTATGAACATTGGGGTACAAGTGCCCCTATGCATCAGCACTCCTGTGTCCCTTGGGTAAATTCCTAGCAGTGCTATTGCTGGGTCATAGAGTAGGTCTATTTTTAATTTTCTGAGGAACCTCCACACTGTTTTCCAGAGCGGCTGCACCAATTTGCATTCCCACCAACAGTGCAAGAGGGTTCCCATTTCTCCACATCCTCTCCAGCATCTATAGTCTCCTGATTTGTTCATTTTGGCCACTCTGACTGGCGTGAGGTGATACCTGAGTGTGGTTTTGATTTGTATTTCCCTGATAAGGAGCGACGCTGAACATCTTTTCATGTGCCTGTTGACCATCCGGATGTCTTCTTGAGAGAAGTGTCTATTCATGTTTTCTGCCCATTTCTTCACTGGGTTATTTGCTTTTCGGGTGTGGAGTTTGGTGAGCCCTTTATAGATTTTGGATACTAGCCCTTTGTCCGATATGTCATTTGCAAATATCTTTTCCCATTCCGTTGGCTGCCTTTTAGTTTTGTTGGTTGTTTCCTTTGCTGTGCAGAAGCTTTTTATCTTCATAAGGTCCCAGTAATTCACTTTTGCTTTTAATTCCCTTGTCTTTGGGGATGTGTCGAGTAAGAGATTGCTACGGCTGAGGTCAGAGAGGTCTTTTCCTGCTTTCTCCTCTAAGGTTTTGATGGTTTCCTGTCTCACATTCAGGTCCTTGATCCATTTTGAGTTTATTTTTGTGAATGGTGTGAGAAAGTGGTCTAGTTTCAACCTTCTGCATGTTGCTGTCCAGTTCTCCCAGCACCATTTGTTAAAGAGACTGTCTTTTTTCCATTGGATGTTCTTTCCTGCTTTGTCAAAGATGAGTTGGCCATACGTTTGTGGGTCTAGTTCTGGGGTTTCTATTCTATTCCATTGGTCTATGTGTCTGTTTTTGTGCCAATACCATGCTGTCTTGATGATGACAGCTTTGTAGTAGAGGCTAAAGTCTGGGATTGTGATGCCTCCTGCTTTGGTCTTCTTCTTCAAAAGTACTTTGGCTATTCGGGGCCTTTTGTGGTTCCATATGAATTTTAGGATTGCTTGTTCTAGTTTCGAGAAGAATGCTGGTGCAATTTTGATTGGGATTGCATTGAATGTGTAGATAGCTTTGGGTAGTATTGACATTTTGACAATATTTATTCTTCCAATCCATGAGCAGGGAATGTCTTTCCATTTCTTTAAATCTTCTTCAATTACCTTCATAAGCTTTCTATAGTTTTCAGCATACAGATCCTTTACATCTTTGGTTAGATTTATTCCTAGGTATTTTATGCTTCTTGGTGCAATTGTGAATGGGATCAGTTTCTTTACTTGTCTTTCTGTTGCTTCATTGTTAGTGTATAAGAATGCAACTGATTTCTGTACATTGATTTTGTATCCTGCAACTTTGCTGAATTCATGTATCAGTTCTAGCAGACTTTTGGTGGAGTCTGTCGGATTTTCCATGTATAATATCATGTCATCTGCAAAAAGCGAAAGCTTGACTTCATCTTTGCCAATTTTGATGCCTTTGATTTCCTTTTGTTGTCTGATTGCTGATGCTAGAACTTCCAGCACTATGTTAAACAACAGCGGTGAGAGTGGGCATCCCTGTCGTGTTCCTGATCTCAGGGAAAAAGCTCTCAGTTGTTCCCCGTTGAGGATGATGTTAGCTGTGGGCTTTTCATAAATGGCTTTGATGATCTTTAAGTATGTTCCTTCTATCCCGACTTTCTCAAGGGTTTTTATTAAGAAAGGGTGCTGGATTTTGTCAAAGGCCTTTTCTGCATCGATTGACAGGATCCTATGGTTTTTCTCTTTTTTTTTTGTTAATGTGATGTATCACGTTGATTGATTTGAGAATGTTGAACCAGCCCTGCATCCCAGGAATGAATCCCACTTGATCATGGTGAATAATTCTTTTTATATGCTGTTGAATTCGATTTGCTAGTATCTTATTGAGAATTTTTGCATCCATATTCATCAGGGATATTGGCCTGTAGTTCTCTTTTTTTACTGGGTCTCTGTCTGGTTTAGGAATCAAAGTAATACTGGCTTCATAGAATGAGTCTGGAAGTTTTCCTTGCCTTTCTATTTCTTGGAATAGCTTGAGAAGGATAGGTATTATCTCTGCTTTAAACGTCTGGTAGAACTCCCCTGGGAAGCCATCTGGTCCTGGACTCTTATTTGTTGGGAGATTTTTGATAACCGATTCAATTTCTTCGCTGGTGATGGGTCTGTTCAAGCTTTCTATTTCCTCCTGATTGAGTTTTGGAAGAGTGTGGGTGTTCAGGAATTTGTCCATTTCTTCCAGGTTGTCCAATTTGTTGGCATATAATTTTTCATAGTATTCCCTGAATATTGTTTGTATCTCTGAGGGATTGGTTGTAATAATTCCATTTTCATTCATGATTCTATCTATTTGGGTCATCTCCCTTTTTGAGAAGCCTGGCTAGAGGTTTGTCAATTTTGTTTATTTTTTCAAAAAACCAACTCTTGGTTTCGTTGATCTGCTCTACAGTTTTTTTAGATTCTATATTGTTTATTTCTGCTCTGATCTTTATTATTTCTCTTCTTCTGCTGGGTTTAGGCTGCCTTTGCTGTTCTGCTTCTATTTCCTTTAGGTGTGCTGTTAGATTTTGTATTTGGGATTTTTCTTGTTTCTTGAGATAGGCCTGGATTGCAATGTATTTTCCTCTCAGGACTGCCTTTGCTGCGTCCCAAAGCGTTTGGATTGTTGTATTTTCATTTTCGTTTGTTTCCATATATTTTTTAATTTCTTCTCTAATTGCCTGGTTGACCCACTCATTCGTTAGTAGGGTGTTCTTTAACCTCCATGCTTTTGGAGGTTTTCCAGACTTTTTTCTGGGGTTGATTTCAAGCTTCATAGCATTGTGGTCTGAAAGTATGCATGGTATGATTTCAATTCTTGTAAACTTATGAAGGGCTGTTTTGTGACCCAGTATATGATCTATCTTGGAGAATGTTCCATGTGCACTCGAGAAGAAAGTATATTCTGTTGCTTTGGGATGCAGAGTTCTAAATAGATCTGTCAAGTCCATCTGATCCAATGTCTCATTCAGGGCCCTTGTTTCTTTATTGACCGTGTGTCTAGATGATCTATCCATTTCTGTAAGTGGGGTGTTAAAGTCCCCTGCAATTACCACATTCTTATCAATAAGGTTGCTTATGTTTATGAGTAATTGTTTTATATATTTGGGCGCTCCGGTATTTAGCGCATAGACATTTATAATTGTTAGCTCTTCCTGATGGATAGACCCTGTCACTATTATATAATGTCCTTCTTCATCTCTTGTTACAGCCTTTAATTTAAAGTCTAGTTTGTCTGATATAAGTATGGCTACTGCAGCTTTCTTTTGGCTTCCGGTAGCATGATAAATAGTTCTCCATCCCCTCACTCTCAATCTAAAGGTGTCCTCAGGTCTAAAATGAGTCTCTTGTAGACAGCAAATAGATCGGTCTTGTTTTTTTATCCATTCTGATACCCTGTGTCTTTTGGTTGGCGCATTTAATCCGTTTACATTCAGTGTTATTATAGAAAGATATGGGTTTAGAGTCATTGTGATGTCTGTATGTTTTATGCTTGTAGTGATGTCTCTGATACTTTGTCTCACAGGGTCCCCCTTAGGATCTCTTGTAGGGCTGGTTTAGTGGTGACAAATTCCTTCAGTTTTTGTTTGTTTGGGAAGACCTTTATCTCTCCTTCTATTCTAAATGACAGGCTTGCTGGATAAAGGATTCTCGGCTGCATATTTTTTCTGTCTAGCACACTGAAAATCTCGTGCCAATTCTTTCTGGCCTGCCAAGTTTCAAAAGAGAGATCAGTCACGAGTCTTATAGGTCTCCCTTTATATGTGAGGGCACGTTTACCCCTTGCTGCTTTCAGAATTTTCTCTTTATCCTTGTATTTTGCCAGTTTCACTATGATATGTCGTGCAGAAGATCGATTCAAGTTACGTCTGAAGGGAGTTCTCTGTGCCTCTTGGATTTCAATGCCTTTTTCCTTCCCCAGTTCAGGGAAGTTCTCAACTATTATTTCTTCAAGTACCCCTTCAGCACCTTTCCCTCTCTCTTCCTCCTCTGGAATACCAATTATGCGTATATTATTTCTTTTTAGTGTATCACTTAGTTCTCTAATTTTCCCCTCATACTCCTGGATTTTTTTCTCTCTCTTTTTCTCAGCTTCCTCTTTTTCCATAACTTTATCTTCTAGTTCACCTATTCTCTCCTCTGCCTCTTCAATCCGAGCTGTGGTGGTTTCCATTTTGTTATGCATTTCGTTTAAAGCGTTTTTCAGCTCCTGGTGACTGTTCCTTAGTCCCTTGATCTCTGTAGCAAGAGATTCTCTGCTGTCAGCTATACTGTTTTCAAGCCCAGCGATTAATTTTATGACTATTATTCTAAATTCACTTTCTGTTATATTATTTAAATCCTTTTTGATCAGGTCATTAGCTGTTGTTATTTCCTGGAGATTCTTCTGAGGGGAATTCTTCCGCTTGGTCATTTTGGATAGTCCCTGGCGTGGTGAGGACCTGCAGGGCACTTCCCCTGTGCTGCGGTGTATAACTGGAGTTGGTGGGCGGAGCCGCAGTCAGACCTGATGTCTGTCCCCAGCCCACCGCTGGGGCCACAGTCAGACTGGTGCGTGCCTTCTCTTCCCCTCTCCTAGGGGCGGGATTCACTGTGGGGTGGGGTGGCCTGTCTGGGCTACTTGCACACTGCCAGGCTTGTGATGCTGGGGATCTGGCGTCTTAGCTGGGGTGGGTAGGCAAGGTGCACAGGGGCAGGAGGGGCAGGCTTAGCTTGCTTTTCCTTAGGTGATCCATTTCAGGAGGGGCCCTGTGGCAGCAGGAGGGAGTCCGATCCGCCGCCGGAGGTTTGGCTCCGCAGAAGGGCAGAGTTGGGTGTTTGCGCGGAGCGAGCAAGTTCCCTGGCAGGAACTGGTTCTCTTTGGGATTTTGGCTGGGGGATGGGCGGGGGAGATGGCGCTGGTGAGCGCCTTTGTTCCCCACCAAACTGAGCTCTGTGGTCAGGGGGCTCAGCAGCTTTCCTTCCCTTTGTCCTCCAGCCTTCCCGCTTTCTGAGCAGAGCTGTTAACTTATGACCTCCCAGCCGCTAAGTCGCGCTTGCTGTCGGAATACAGTCCGTCAGGCCCCTCCGCTTTTTGCAAGCCCGACTCGGGGGCTCTGCTTGGCCGGCTAGCCGCCCCTCCGTCCCTGCTCCCTCCCGCCAGTCCGTGGAGCGGGCACCGCCTCGCCAATCTTCCTACCCTCTTCAGTGGGCCTCTCTTCTGCGCTTGGCTCCAGCGACTCCGTTCCGCTAATCCTCTGGTGGTTTTCTGGGTTATTTAGGCAGGTGTAGGTGGAATCTAAGTGATCAGCAGGACTCGCAGTGAGCCCAGCGTCCTCCTACGCCGCCATCTTCCCCAGTCTGCCCTTTTCAATAAATTGAAAAATTCTGCTATTGAACTCGGTATCCTATATTGTTACTTGCTGAATCTGGTAATTCTACAATGTAAATGTGAAGAAACCTTGGCAAGGACATTGGACTTTCTACAAGTGGCAAATGGTATTTCAATCTTACCTAGATTATCTGTAGCAGAGTGATTTAAGCTGACACTGAAGGTGTAATTAAAACTGGCCAGTCAGGGGCGCCTGGGTGGCGCAGTCGGTTAAGCGTCTGACTTCAGCCAGGTCACGATCTCGCAGTCCGTGAGGTCGAGCCCCGCATCGGGCTCTGGGCTGATGGCTCAGAGCCTGGAGCCTGTTTCCGATTCTGTGTCTCCCTCTCTCTCTGCCCCTCCCCCATTCCTGCTCTGTCTCTCTCTGTCCCAAAAATAAATAAACGTTGAAAAAAAAAATTCAAAAAAAAAAAAAAAAACTGGCCAGTCAAATCCAGGACCTGTCAACCTTGGCTCACCATGGTCATCTGGGAACTAAAAAAAAAAAATCATGCCCAGGCTCTGTCCCCAGGATTCAGGATCATATGGTCTGGTGTGGGGCCAGGTCTCAGTATTGTTAAAGCTTACCCCAGGGCATTCCAAAGTGAAGCCAGGATTGAGAATCAGTGGCCTATCCTTCGGGAAGTCTTATGTATATATAGCTGTGATGGGTAAGTGTCAAAGTCTTGGGGTTGGGTTAGAAAAGAAGGAGGGGAATGATTCCCTAGAAGGGGACTATTTCCACTGGGATCTAACTGCCTACTGGAAGGCGTAGACCTGGATACAACTGAAATATATGTCACTTGGAAATCTATGGCCTCCTCTCCTGCTATATAATTCTATAACAAAAGGGAAAAAAGCCAAGAGTCTCCTGCTCCACTATGTCATTCAGGCTTAAACTAAAGAAACAGTGGTGGGAGTTAGAGATTAAGAGATTTATTGCAAGGCATTGGCTTATAGGATTGTGGGGACAGGTAAGACAAGTTCAAAATCTATGGGTTGTTTGAAATCCATATGACTGTGCCTCAGGAAGAGCAGGCTGGGATTCTTGCACAGGAGGTTAAGTGGCTGTCCACAGGCAGACTTCCTTCTTCCTTTGCTTTTAAGGCCTTTTAGATGACTGAATCATTCCCCAAACTATTTTGGATAATCTCCCTGAGAGTCAACTAATGGTAGATTTAGTCACATCTAAAAAATGCTTTCACAGCAACACCTGGCTTATTGTCTGATTGAACAACTGGACACTATAGTCTAGCCAAGTTGACACATAAAACTGACCATCACACCTACCTCTTGCTTTTTTTTTTTTAGTAAAACATGTGACAGAAAATTTACCATATTAACCTTTTTAAAGTGTATAGTACAATAGGGTTACCTCTATGCACATTGTAGTGCATAGATCTCTAGAAAAATTTCATTTTATGAAACTAAAACTCTCTGCCCTTCATTTTAAAAATTTTTTCAAAGCTGTGAAGTATTTATTATTTATGTATTTATTTTTTAATAAAAAATTAAATTTAATCCAACTTAGATGGCATATATTGTAATAATGATTTCAGGAGTAGAATTTAGTGATTTATCACTTACATTTAACACCCTGTGCTCATCACAACAAATGCCCTCAACGCTCTCCACCCATTTAGCCCATCTTTCCATCCAACATCCCTCCAGCAGCCCTCATTTTTTTTCTCTGTATATAAAAGTCTCTTATGGTTTGTATCCCTCTCTGTTTTTATCTTATTTTTGCTTCCCTTCCTGTATGTTCACCTGTTTTGCTTTTTAAATTCACTCAAATATATGAGTGAAATCATATATTTGTCTTTCTCAGATGGACTTATTTCACTTAGCATAATACATTCTAGTTCCATCCATATTGTTGCAAGTGGCAAGATTTAGTTCTTTCTGATCACCGAGTAATATTCCAGTGTGTATGTGTGTGTGTGTGTGTGTGTGTGTGTGTGTGTGTGTATACATATACACGACATCTTCTTTATCCATTCATCAGTTGATGGACATATGGGCTCTTTCCATAATTTGGCTGTTGTTGATAGTGCTGCTATAAACATTGGGGTGCATGTACCCTTTGAATCAGCATTTTTGTATACTTTGGATAAATACATAGTATTGCAATTGCTGGGCCATAGGGTAGTTCTATTTTTTTGGGAAACCCCCATTTTTTGGGAAACCCCCATACTGTTTTCCAGAGTAATTGCACTCATTTGCATTCCCACCAGCAGTGCAAAAGGCTACCTGTTTCTCCACATCCTCACCAACATCTGTTGTTTCCTAAGTTGTTAATTTTAGCCATTCTGACAGGTTTGAGGTGGTATCTCATTGTGGTTTTGATTTGTATTTCCCTGATGATAAGTGATGTTGAGCATCTTTTCATGTGTCTGTTGGTCATCTGGATATCTTCTTTGGAAAAGTGTCTATTCATGTATTTTGCCCATTTCTTCACTGGATTATTTTTTGGGTGTTGAGTTTGATAAATTCTTTATAGATATTGGATACTAGCCCTTTATCTGACATTTCGTTTGCAAATATCTTCTCCCATTCCCTAGGTTGCCTTTTAGTTTTGCTGATTGTTTCCTTCGCTGTGCAGAAGCTTTTTATTTTGATGAGGTCCCAATTGTTCATTTTTGCTTTTCTTTCCCTTGCCTCCAGAGATGTGTTGAATAAGAAGTTGCTGTGGCCAAGGTCAAAGGGGTTTTTGCCTGCTTTATCCTTGAGGATTTTGATGGCTTCCTGTCTTACAGTTAGGTATTTCATCCATTTTGAATTTATTTTTGTGTATGGTGTAAGAAAGTGGTCCAGGTTCATTTCTCTGCATGTGGCTGCCCAGTTTTCCCAGAACTGTTTGCTAAAGAGATTGTCTTTATTCCATTGGATATTCTTTTATGCTTTGTCAAAGATTAGTTGGCCACACATTTTTGGGTCTATTTCTGGGTTCTCTATTCTGTTCCACTGATCTGAGTGTCTGTTCTTGTGTCAATATCATGCTGTCTGTCTTGATGATTACAGCTTTGTAATACAGCTTGAAGTCCAGAATTGTGATGCCTCCAACTTTTTCAACATTACTTTGGCTAGTCATGTATTTTTTAAAGTTTATTTACATGTTTTGAGAGAGGGGGGCGGGGAGAGGCAAAGAGAGGGAGAGAGAGAGAGAATCCCAAGCAGGCTCTGCACTGTCACCATGGAGCTGGACATGGGGCTCTATCTCAGGAACCATGAGATCATGGCATGAGCCCAAACCAAGAGTCAGAGATTTAACCAAGTGAGCCACCCAGGTGCCCCTTAAACGTCTGGGCTTTAAACAACAACTCCCCTTTCCCCACTACCCCCTGCCTACCTCATACTTGTAATCCTTTCCTAAAACTCCTTTGAAGCTGCTGGAGTGCAACAATTCAAAGCAGAAAGAGGAAATACACTATAAGGTAACTTGGCTGTGGTGCCCTATTGTTTGTTACTACTCTTCCAGGCATTGTGGCCCTGGCAGCAGCAGCAAAGGAATGATGGGAGGCTCAGGCTTGGTACCTGGTTCTTCTACTCATAGTGGAGAGATGCAAGGGAAGAAAGAAGACCAGAAAATGAAGGAAAGGCAAGGAGCTGAGATCCTGCTCAGAGGCTAGGGAAAAAAGAAGTGCACAAAAGAATTTGGAGACTTATTTATAATTTTGTTTGGGCAGTTTGGTATGAGGTCCCAGTTTTAATTAAAAATGCACTTAGGTTTTCTTTCTTTACTGCACAGGTGGTGTCAATGAACTTGAGGTTGTGAGTGTGATTTCTCTCTGAGTCATTTAGCTTTGCTACTTCACAAGAACATATTGCACCCCTCACCCCAGAGAGTCCTCTTAGATGCTGCCATGACTGCAGGCACAGAAGAATGTAAACAGCTCAATACAAATTTATTCCTAATATGGGTGAAAAAAAGTCTTCCTCAGATTCGCAACTTCCTGATTATATTCATTGTTTGCAGAATGAAAACACCCTGGGTCAAGGGTTAGAAGGCACAAATGCCTGTATCTGGTTCCATCATCAGCTAGTTGTGCTTTCCTTTGTTCTTTGCTGAAATGGCAGAATTGCTTGAATCGGAAGGTGGCTTCCAGCCTGTAGGCTCCATGATCTTAAAGGGCAGTGTTCTCTGTGTCATAACTGTCTAGGGTGAATGGCCGCAGAGTGTTTAGTTGGCCCCTTGGATTTGCTGGGGTCGCAGGCTTATGTTTAACACGTTATGTCTGGAGCAATTTCTGTGCAAGAGTGGTATGAACCATCAGCCAGAGTTTCAACTTCACTTTGTATTTGAACAATAATATTACTCTCCAAACCTGGGACACTTTTGAGAGTTACAAGGGGACACTCTTAACATTTGTATTGCAACAATGGCTGTAAGTTGGGCAAACTGAAACTCAGAACCTCTGGGTGGAGGGCAATGAGGAATCACTGAATAGATTTGGTCAGGGAAATGATTTAGTTTTTCTCAGATTGCTCTAATAATTAAACAAGAAAATATGTATCAGCATATGTGGAAAGGCAAAGTATACTTGCTAGGTTTGCTTAAGGAAGACTCATCTGCTGCCAAGCATTAGAAGAGTAGGAGAAGGGACACCAGAAGCAAGGAGCTCAATAAAAGACTACCAGAATAATCCAGGCAAGAGGTGATGGGGGGAGGGGGTGGAACCGTTCTGGGAAAAGACCCGGGAATTCATAATCTTAGGCAATCAAAAGTCATGGTAGCAAGGAAGATGAAGCTTACTCCAGCCTTTCAGAAGAAAATCATTAGCTATACATAATAAATAATGAGAATAGCCTGGTTTTGTGGTTATTAAAAATGTCATAATTTAGCGACTTTAAATTCTTTTTTAATTTATTTATTTTTGAGACAGAGAGAGACAGAGCATGAACGGGAGAGGGTCAGAGAGAGAGGGAGACACAGAATCTGAAACAGGCTCCAGGCTCTGAGCAGTCAGCACAGAGCCCGACGCGGGGCTCGAACTCACATACCGCAAGATCGTGACCTGAGCCGAAGTCGGACACTTAACCGACTGAGCCACCCAGGCGCCCCATAATGTAGCGACTTTAAACTTAGGGGTTGGTTCTGAATAATCATTTATTGCTCAGCAGCACAAAAAAGGCATCAACTCCCTGAATCCTGAGATTCTGCGCCTGCCTTTTCTCAAAATAGAACCACTTGATAGCTTTCTCAGTCGAATACCCTCACTTAAAGTTAGGCCAGTCTGAGACATGAATTGGATAAATGTTTCTGGAGATATTTGGTCATGGGACTGTATCATTAGGACTTGTAAAGCATGTCTAATTTACTTAATGGATTATAATGTCTTGGAATTGGCTATAATGATCTATTTACATAGAATGCCTGAGTGCACAGACCATTTGTATAAATAAGCAATTATGTTCCCTGCTCTCAGGATATTTTGGTCTGAAGATCAGTTACCTGATGCCTTTCCTTTATAATGTTAATTCGGGTAGTGATTATACCCTGCATATTATAAATCTTCAAATAATCATTATGAATAGCAGCTGCTTGGGCCTTGGCTATTTTTATCCAGATATAAAAGTGTTTCTGCAAAATTTCATTTAAGATGGGAAGTGATATGGAGGAGTCCAAAGGAACATTCTTGGGTCTGTTTTATGTGCAGTCCTGATATGTCCTGAAATATGTGTCTGTTCCTTTCTTTTTCTTTTTCTGTAAACAAATGAAAAAAATACTTAGGCTAATATGGTAAATGGTAAGAACCATTGAGTACATTCATTCATTTGCTGTGAGTGCCTTATCCCTAACCTGGGATTTTCTAGTGTCTTCAACTTTAAACCCATATTCACCAGCAGTTCTTTGCTGCCTGTCTGTAGTATCGACCAGATTGCTTAAGGAGGCCTTATAGGGTTATGCTGGAGAAGTCTTTCCCCCTTTTTCTGACTGGTGCACTTCAAAGGGTCCTAACTGTATTTTTGTAGTGTATGTGATACACTGCAAATAAATTTGAAATAAGAAAGTCAAGTGAAGGGTAAATAAGATACAGTAACACAATGGAGTCAGAAGTGAGGTTAGTTCACAGAAGGAATATCACAAAGTCCTATGCTGTGGTCACAGGTGGGCCACAATTTGGGCTTTAAATCTTCTAACAGCCACCTGAAATGGGAAAGATGGCATGAACAAGTTTTACAGAATCCATTAAGCAAAATCAAGCTAGTCATATAGGTGAAACAGAATTATTTCTGATACTGAACTCAGAAAATTTTGCTTATGTTCTTAGAGAGAGGACACTGAAATGTGATAAACAGTAACTTTGATAATATTATTACATACCATTATTGAAAGATCAGGTGTTTTACTTGCCAAATAGGTTTTGGATGAATTCCTGCCAGTCTCTACTTTGTATTAAGACCTCCCTATTTGTGCCCAGTGATACCTGGTGTTAAGTCTGGCTGGCCTTCAGGGAAGGGGTTATCACTTTTGCTCTCTCGTGAACCAGTGATCTTGTGATTCTTCCAGGAGTGTCCATCGTTTCTTTTAGTATTCTCTGGTCCCTGGGGTGGGTGATACTTGCAGCATGTATTAACTTCCTGTTGCTGTAACAAACTAGAACAAACTTAGTGGCTTTAAATAATGCAAGTTTATTATCTTTTAGTTTTAGAGGTCATGAATCCAAAATGGGTTTCATGGGTAAAACCAAGGTATCAGAAGGGCTTGAATGCTCTTGGCTTTTCTTTCCATCTAGAGACTATCTGCATTCATTGGCCTCTGGCCTTCTCCAACAACTGTATCACTTCAACCTCTGCTTCCGCAGAGTTCATATCTTTCCTGACTCTGACCTTCTATTTCCCTTTGTCCCTTATAAAAGCTTTGTGATTGCATTGGGTCCGCCTAGACAATCCAGGATAGTCTTCCCATCTCAAGACATTTAACTTTATCACATCTGGGGAATTCCTTTTACCATGTAGGAGAACACATTTGCAGGTTTCTGGGGTTAGGATGTGGATAACTTAGGGTGGAAGTGCATATTATTCTGCCAGTCACCCAAGAGAACAGAAAACAGGAGGGGTGGGTTGTGTACTATCCTATACAGTATGAACATGCTTGGCAAGAGTTTCAAACAGGGTCCAGGCAGAAAAACCCAGATAGTTCAGTAGAGGAAACTCTACTGAGTATGGAGACCTGGATATAGAGATGCTGCAGGAGCAGAAAACAAGGGAAGGTAGCGTAACTGAGAGGTGAACTGCTAAAGATGCTGCTAGCATCTCTAGGGTGGAGGAACAACAGGAGGAGATAGTGCTACCAGAGCCCAGCCACCAGGCTGGAGCTGAAAACTTGGAGGATGCGTGTTTGGCCGGAGCTGAGGTCATGGAAGAGAGGCATAGGCACCACTGGAGACACTGTCTTCAGTGCGGGAAGTGGAAGAAATACCCTGGCTTCTTTCTCTTCTGAACTGCTCATTCCCCACTAAACTTGGCTAAACTATTCCTTGGCAAAACTAACGAAAAGCTAGTAGGCAAAGGGCTATGGAAGCTATAGTTGGCAAGCCCCTGTGCTATAAAGCCTAAGAAGGGACAGACAAGCTCTTGATCTGAAAGCAAATGAGAAATTGGCCCACACATCACACATGGTGAGGTACCCACATATAAATAAAACGGGGAAGACATCTGGTGCCATTTTTGTTCAACCTGCACATAAACTCTGGCTCTTAATACAGTGGAGAAAAGAGGTGTTTGTGTGTGGGGAGATGGGGTGTGGGGAGAGTATATGCAACTGATTTTCAATTTAGTAGGATTTCTCCAGGGACTAGACTTGAAAAGATTTTCAGCTACTTTGTAAAGGGTGTGTTTATTTTTATGAAACTGAATGGATGATTTGTTCCCTTTGCTCTTCATCTTAGCTTGCCCTCCTTTTTCTCCGTCTCCCCTCTGCTTCCCCCCATTCCCTCTCCTTCCCCTCCCCCTCCTTCCTTCCTTTCCCTCTCTTTCCTTTTCATGCTGTCCCCCTTCCTCCCTCCCTCGTTCCCAGATCTTTTGTTGGCATTCATTTCTAAAAACACAGCTTTTATTAGTTAACAGGCACCTTCTTCTAAGCAGCCTTACTGGTGACTGTCTCCTCCTTTCTCACCTTGCCTGCCAGTTCATGTACTGATTTCAGTGTCCTCAAGCTGGGGACTACAGAATTATTTTCATTACATCTCTTTTTAACCTTCTGTCTTAAGAAGCATTTTAGGACTTCTCCTCAGATACAAATTGTTGGTATTGAACTCACCTGATGCCCAGTTATCTGGATTCCTCTCTACCTTCAGTTCCCTAATATATCCTTCCACATTCCAAAGTGTCTTTCATTTTTGTTCTTGATGTCCGCTTTCCAGGGGGATGGTGGGGCTCATGTATAAGGCTTGACACAGCCAAAAGATCATAGCTTTGGTTCTAAAATAAAAGGAGCACACAACATAAAACTGTATGTTTCTGTTGAGATTCTAAGCACTGTTCAAATATCATCGACTACACAATTAAAATGGTTTGAACTCCATGCTAGAGGGCAATGAGGAAAATATTTTTCAGGAAAGTGACCTTCTTATAGAAATTGAAGCCTTCAGTGCAGTCATCCATACCCAGTTCTTCTCATTTAATAATACATGGAGTAGTTGGTTGATTCATTTTGAGACTTCTAGGGCAGAATGTTGAGCTAGTCATACTCCTCAGCATTAGTATTGCTGTGGATCTGAAGCCCCAGGAGAGGCAGCACACATAAACTCTCATTCCAGATTTGCTAGGTTTCATTTCAGTCTTGGCTTGATCACTTACCAGCTGTGTGACACTGAGAGAGTTACTCAACCACTCAGTTTCCTTAACTGTAAAATAAGGATGGTAATAGCATTTGCATCCCAGTGCTATTGAAAGAATAAGTCAATGTAAAGCTCTTCGAACAGTGCCAGGTGCATAGTATGGGTTACAAGTGTTTTCTTCTTATTTTCTTTTACTTTTACCCCTTCCTTCCTCCCTCATAACCACTTCCATAGACGCCTGTTTCTAATATGTTTGTATTTTTAAGTATGTCTATATTCTTCTAAAATATGTAGTGTCATGATGGTTGCATGTGTGTCTGTGTGTGTGATTTGGCTTTAGACTATACATTTTGTTCTATTTTTGTGTTTTTGATGTGTATCCAGTTGGCCGTATTTATGTCTAGTTCATTACTTCTCCCTGACTCATAGCACGTGATAGTGTATGTCTATCACCTTTACTTATCCAGTGACCTAGTGGTGTCACCTGAAATGCCTCCAATTCCCTACCACAAACCACTCCATGACAGCACACTTGTACAAGAAATGGAATCAATGGGTCACAAGGCATTCACAGTCCCACTATGAATAAGCCAGGTCACTTTCCAGAATGGCTATGGCTGTTTATACTCTTTCCAGCAAGGCACAAGAGTTCCTGACTTGACATAACTTCCCTGTCACTGAACACTAAGTTTAGTTTCTAACTTGGTATAATGTGGTATTTTATAGTATGAATTTTCAGTTCTCTGATTATCTGTGGGACTGTACACCTGGTGCTTTTGCTACTTGAGCTGGTAGATTTCCTCTTCTGTGTATTGTTCAAATACTGTCATCTTCTCCTTCCAGGTATGATGGAGTGCTTGCAACAGACCAGTGCTCTCAACAAGGGTTAAGGGGTTTAGAAAAAACTCATTAAAAAATGTTTAAAGGCATTGACGACCTTCTGAGGCAATCAGTATTTAAGGGGACAAAATCTTAGGACAAAGGGAGATTGAATGAATGTTCTGCAGCCGCTTTTATCCATGTGGCTTTTGCCAGTTCTAGGTGTGGGGCACATTTATTTTAGACTTCTGGCCTCTAGAACTGTGAGAGAATTAATTTATATTGTTGTAAGCCACCTAGTTTATGGCAGTTTTTTACAGCAGCCACTGGAAACTAATACACGTTATATTATGAAGTCATCTATATGCCACCTGTTTTACCAGCAAGCGTCCTAGTGCTTTTGTGGATAGATGGGAGTTCTTCATTAAATACTCCTTAAAGATCTCTGGAATGTATCTTCTGGGGGTCTGAGAATGAGCTCTTTTTGTTACTCATCTGCTGCTTCCTATTGCCATCTGCTGGGCCTGGATGACGCCATTCTCCAGCCTGATGTCTGTCCTAGGAAGTGAGCACTCTGCAGATATGACTGCTACCAGTGTCAGAAGATACTATAAAAGAGAGAATAATTCACAACCACTACCAGCTGTGGCTAATTTCAGGAGCCACGTGCCCTACATCACACAATTCCAAGGAAATGCCATTTATGTTTTTGGTACATGAAAGCTAGCCCCTTGGAGCAGTCCTGGCGTAGGCCCTTCTCCTGGATTCCCCTACAGAACCAGCTCCTTTACCTAACACCACATCTCAGATCCCAACCTAATTCCAGCTGTTTGGAGTGAATTTAAGCACCCCCATTACAGTCCAGAATCAAAACAGTCATATCACTCACACACACACACACACACACACACACACACACACACACAAGCACAAAAGAAAGAAAAGAAAAGGAAAAAGAAAAGGTCCCCCCCTTAGCCCCAGTCTAAAGCTCATCTCAGTTTTCTGTCTCAGGATCAGCCTTCTCTGATTAATGATGGAAATACCTTCACTTTTTTGAGATAACCTCACTTCCATCCCACCGTAACCTCACCATGTAGCGCGCAAAACCAATATCATCAAAATTCAGCTGCACAAAATCACCTCATTTCTCACAGCAGGAGTTATTTAGTCTTGTGGTCATTCACCTAAGATTGCAGTAGCTGTCTCTAAGATGGTGTCATTAATGCCTTTTCTTCCTGAAAATTCATGTTAATCCCACACTGAAAGATGGAGAATATTCCTCCGCTCCTTTCAATTTGGTCTGGTCTTTAATGCCTTGATCAATAGAGAACTGCAGAGGTGATGTGCCAGCCCCAGGCCTTGCTTTTAAGGAGACTGGCAGCTTCCACCTGGGCTGCCTTCTGAACAGCTGTGTGAGAAGTCCAGCTATAAGGAAGTTTAGGCCTAATTTAATCCATTACTTTGTGTGATCATTCTCACAGCTCTCCTGCTGTCTATTTTATGTCAGCTTTTGGGCTCTTGTCAGCATGCAAATAAGATACATATATACCTATACCCCCTTCGCTAGAACAAGTAATATTATACCCACAGAGCAATATCTAAAGCAATACTTAGAAAAGGAGCATTTTTTCTTAGAAACAAAAGCCCACAGAAATAATATCCTTGATTCAACTGTACAAAAAAAAAAAAATTCTGTCACTAAAACGCTTGCAATCAGATTAATAGTTTCTTCTCACTTTTCTCCAAGTAGGAACTTGCTTTTGTGTTTGTATTTAAAGAGTCTATTTAGTTAGTTATCTCTGAACAAATAAAGAAGTTTGCCTCAAAAGAGTAGTCACATTTCTAACTCTTTTAAGACTCGCACTCTGTGCAGCTTTGAAATGATAATTATTTCCTTTTCTATCACTTCCATCAAGATTTTTAAAGCCTTGGGAATGATGGCTAGGACACCATGTTATGCTTACATTGCCTGTATGCTGCAGTTTTCATTCTGAGAAACATTTAAGAAATAAAGGTGGCATTACATTGCTCTCACTGCTTGATTATCTCTAAAAAATGTTAATGCAAAGAGAAAGTGAAGGAACAAGCAGAGACATGGAGCAGGTATGAAAAGGGCTCTCTCCCAGAGGGCTTTATGCAATTTCAGAAATATACAAGCCAAAATGAAGATATGGAATTTCATTTCTAATCTATTTCTTCTTCTTCATATTCCTCCAATTGGCTGCACGCACTTCACAAACACATCGTCAAGACCACAGTATAACTCAGGCATAATCTTAGACTTAAGTGCTCTAAATGAATTTCAAAATTTCCAAATATATGGCATTTTCCATAAGAAAATAACCTACTCCTTGAGAGCTAATCCCAATGGTTCCTTAAGGTATCTACTAGGGGACAATATTTACACTGTCAAATCTGTCACCATAATTTCTGGCTCCATGCTAAGTCTTTTGAAGATAAACTGAGTTCACTCTTAGGCTGTAGAAATTAATGTTCAATTTATCCAAATTACACTTATATAATGAAGGCAGTAACAACTGTTTCTAATTTATTAGTATATACAAAAAAATTTATTCTGAATGTCTTATTTTCAAATTATTTTTAAGGGTAAATTACCAGCTTGCCTCAAACATGGAGTCTATATTTATTTTTGATGCTTGACCAAAAATAGACACTTTTCAAAGAAGTAACAAAAGCTCTAAAAACATCTGTTTTATAATCCAATATGTAATTATAGATAAAAATGTGAAAAATCTATAATGCGATTTGTCTATAAGCCTTCAAAAATCCTAAGCATGTACTAAGCAATAATTAACAATAAACTAAGAATAATGAAAAAGAAAATCAATGTGTCTGCAAAAAAAAAAAAAGTTATTAAAGCCTTCAAAACCCACAGACAGAAACACAGGGACAATGATAAAAATTTTCTTTCACTTATTTACCTTAGAAGTGCAAAATTAATGTATTTCCCCTTTTCACAGGCTTTTAATTGCTTGGTAGTTGTGTCTTCATAAAGTTTTAGGTATAAAAAAGTTAATTTTAGGAATTCATGAGACTAGGAACAATATTTAATTGAACAGTGGATTAGCACTTGAAATAAACAACATCTAAAAAAGAAAAGCATGTGAAATCTAATAGAAAAATGACAAAGTACACCAGCCTACTCATGTAAACATTTTAATCATGGCCATGTTAAAGCTCTATCAAAGATCTGAATCACTGGTAGATCTGTTATCCCCTCCCCTCAGTCTGTCTCTTATATCCTTTGTTCATGATTCATGGTATGCCTGGTAAATTTTGATTCAGTGCCAGATATTGTACATGAAAAGTTGTAGAGTCTGGATGATGTCATCATCTTCAAGAGAAGCTTAGCCCTTTCCTTTGCTAGGTAGATAAAATAGAGGCTGATCACCTTAATCCAATCTAATCACAGACTAAGCTATGTCAAGGTTGAGTTACACTCTGACAAGGCTCTGTCTACCCGTGTATGCCTCTGCTCCTAAGGTAAGTACCCCAGGATTCCAGGTGAAAAGTTTTTGTGTTTACCTAGTGTGTCTAGAACTCTAATCCGTATCCTCCCAGACCACTGTCCTGCTGAAAATTCCACTATGTTTTGAGAGATTTTCTGCCTGGATTCTTAGCTTAATGTCCATTTAGCATCAACACTTATTATTAAACAAACATCTTAAGGAGAAAACTGGCAGTGTGTTGAGTTCAGTTCTCCACTCGTCCCTTCTCAAAAGGATTCTGACCCCTCAAGGCTCTATGTTTTGTGTTTCCAGACCTGCTCAACTGGCAGAAACTCTACTGGTTTCTTTCTTAGTAATAGTTCTCTGCCTCTGAGGGAGAATCCACTCCATGACTCTCTCCTAACTTCTGATGGCTGTGGGCGATCCTTAGTATTCCTTGACTTGGAGACACATCATGCAAATCTCTGCCTCTGTCTTCATTCATTTATTTTCTTATGTGTGTTTTTTCGCTTTCTTTTATAAGGACACTTACCATTGGATTTAGTGTCCACTAGGGTAGTTGAGAGGACATCATCTTGAGATCCTTAACTAAAGTACATCTGGAAAGATCTTTTTTCCCAAATTAGGTCACATAAATGGGTTCCAGGTAGACAAACATTTTTTTGGGTAGGGAACACTCAACTCACTATAGGACATAAATATAAGCCATTGTCCATACCGATCTTTTGAAGATAGCAATGGAGTCTCCTATGGCATAAGTGATGATTTAGGGGGCATAATTCAAGACATATAAAGGTTATGATTATTGAAATGTCAGGAAGTTGTGTGTATATCTGTGGGTGTATGTACTAGAGAAAGTTTCCAAGATTCAGACAATACACCTATGATAGAGTCCCAAATCCACAGTCTTATACTCTTTTACTTTCTGTCTTTATCTTGAAAGAAAAGAGAAGTGGAAGAGCAATAAAAAAAATAGGAAGATAGATAAATAGAGAGAGAGTAGAATTCATGCTTTAGTAGCTTGCTAACTAAATTTGTTATCTGTTGATAACCTGTTACTCTTTGGTTGCAGATTTTATTTTCATTTTCTATCATTATCTTTTATTTTCTAATCATGTTGTTTCTGCCTATCATGCCTCACCCAAGTGGATTCTAAGCAAGGTGAATGCAGAAGACAGATCATAGTACTCTTCCCAGTACCAAAACCTTTCTAGTTATGTGGTCAGGGTTGAAATCCAAGGGCATATTCAGTGGGAAATACAGGAGCTCAGTTCTCTCTGTGTACCTAGAATAAGGGTTTCCCCAGGAAGGCATGTTTTCTCAGAGGGCCTGGATCCCTGGGTCTTGGTCTAGAATGTATTTTTTCTCTAATGAGGGGCTGATAGAGACCTGTCCTCTGTTGCTAGTGGCTCCTGCTTGCTGGAGGTTGAGTGGAGACTTATTCTGCAAGTCATGTGAAGATAATATTACTTTATTGTCCTGATTCACTCTTATTCTCTAACTTCTGTACTTACAGAGTAGAGGTGATTCCTCAGTATAGTTTGAATTTTTAGAGGGCCTAAATTCTATAACTACTCTGATCTAAATGTAATACACCCTCTATTCAATACAAATCAACTTCTGGTCTGTGAATCTAAACCACTGACTACAGGTTTTGCTCAACCATTCCCACAAGGATTTCATGCTTATACAGCATCATCAGTTCAATCATAGTAGCACTTACTAGAAACTTTGTGTCTTGCTCTTGACTGTGAAACCATTTATTTTCATATGTTTGCTTATATGTCCTGTCTCTTTAAAATTTGTTCAGCTGTTTGTTTAGTAAACATTTTAAATATTGCTTCTGTGTGCCAGGCTCTGCACAGGTGCAACAAATTCAGAGACAGGGAGGATATGCCCTGCCCCATGAGGCTTATAGACACTGAAGTGGACAGTCATGATCAATAGGACACTGTTAGGGAGAGGCACTGAGTATCAAAAGCCAACAACCTTCTTCTGGGTTAAGGGATATAGAAAAGACTCCTGGGAGTAGGTGATGTCCAAGTGGAGTTTTGGAGAATGGAGATGAAATATTCAAGCTGGGAGCAAGGAGATGGGTAAAGGGTACTGTAAGCCGAGAGGAGAGTAAGAACAAAGACATAGAAGCAAAGTGCCCAGTTTGCATTGTGCAGGGAAGGATAAACAACTTGTTTTTAGCTGGAGTAGAGAGTGAAAGGAAATGATAGAATCTCTAATGGGCAAAGTCTTCTGAGGCCAAATCTGGAGTCCATATCTACCATGTTGAAAAATTTGAACCACTGAAAAGGAGGATTGGGAGAGAACGTGGCCAGTTTTGCAATAGTTGTAGAAAACTCTCTCTGGCTACATGGTTTTGAGACTAAAACGCTGGAGACAGGAAGGCAAGTATGAAGTGATACTGGGATGGATCTATGTACTAGTGGCAGAGCTGAAGAGGAAAAGATAAAAAATAACCACTTAGAAATAAAGTTGGTAATTCTGGCTGGTGGAGTCTATGTAAAGTCTAAAGGAGAGACGGGTTAAGCATGACTGCCAAAGAGAATCACAGATCTAGGACAGAGGGAATTTCTGGGGAAGCAGATTCCAGGACTAAGGCCAGGAGGTGTGCCTTGAATAGGGGAGGCAGTGCTGCTGTGGGATGCTAGCCTTGTCCTTTCTCCTGCCTGGGCCTCTAGTCTTGAGATGTCAGGTAGGCTGTGAACTCTAATACCTCTTGCACACAGAAGCCTTCACTTCCTGTTTTGGTAAACTGTGAACTACTTTTTAATTTTTTATTTTTTCCAGTTTTACAGAATCAAAACTGACATACTTCTCTGTATAAGGCATATAGCATGATGGTTTGATTTACATATGTTGTGAAATGTTTACTGCAATAGGCTTAGTTAACATTCATCATCTCATACAAATTCAGTAAGAAGAAAAGAAAAAACATTTCCTTGTGATGAGAACTCTTAGAATCTATTCTCTTAACACCTTTCCTATACATCATATAGCAGAGGTGTTAGCTATAGTCATTATATTGTATTTTACATCCTTGGTGCTTATTTATCTTATACCAGGAAGCTTGTACCTTTGACCACCTTCCTCCAATTCCATCTCCTACTTCCCCACTTATAGTAAAAATAGATCTTATCTCTTTTTGTATGAATTTGGGTTTTTTTCTTTTTTAATTAACTATATATATATATATATATATATATATACATACATATATATACACACACACATACATATATACACATATATACATACATATACACACATATATATACACACATACATATACATATATATGTATATATACACATATGTATATGTGAGATCTTGCAATATTTGTCTTTCTTTGTCTGACTTATTTCACTTAGCGCACAACTCCTGTGATATATATATCACAACTGCTTTATTCATTCATCCATCAATAGATACTTAGGTTGTTTCCAGGTCTAAGCTATTGTAAATAATGCTACCATAAACATAAGGGTGAAGATATCTCTTTGAGTTAGTGCTTTTGTTTCCTTTGGATATATTTGCAAAAGTGGAATTTCTAGATCATATGGTAGTTCTATTTTTAATTTTTTTGAGGAACCTCTATACTGTTTTGTATGGTGGCTATACTGATTTACAATCCCACAAACAGTGCAGAAACGTTCTCTTTTCTTCTGTGTTCATGCCAATATTCATTATCTCTTGTGTTTTAAAATCACGGTCTTTTGGGACACCTGGGTGGCTCTGTCAGTTGAGTGCCTGACTTCAGCTCAGAACATCATCTTGCTGTTTGTGAGTTTGAGCCCCATGTCAGGCTGTGTGCTGATAGCTCAGAGCCTGGAGACTGCTTTGGATTCTGTGTCTCCCCCTCTCTCTGCCCTTCCCCCATTCACGCTCTCTCTTTGTCTCTCATGACATGGTATCTCATTGTGGTTTTAGTTTACATTTCCCTAGTTACTAGTGATGTTGAGCACCTTTTCATGTATCTGTTGGCTGCTCATATATTTTCTTTGGAAAAATGTATATTCAAGTCCTTTGGTCATTTTTTTTTTAATTTGATTATTTGTTTTTTGCTATTGAGTTTTATGATTTCTTTATATGTTTTACATATTAACCCCTTATCACATATATAGTTTGCAAATATATTTTTCCATTCTGTAGGTTGGCTTTTCACTTTGTTCATGTTTTCTTTTGTTGCCATAAAAGTTTTTTGCTTATTTGTTTTTAAAATATGTATTTATTTTTGAGAGAGAGTGCATGCATGAGCAGGGTAGGGGCAGAGAGAGAGGGAACAGAGGATCTGAAGCAGGCTCTACACTAACAGAGAGGCCAATGTGGGGCTTGAATTCACAAACCATGAGATCATGACCTGAGTAATGTAATGCATAGATAGCAAAGATCTTTTGTGAGGTCTGAGATAGCAAGCACATGTAGAAAACTCACCTCCAGCTGGAGTTGTCCAGTAATGGTGTAAATGGCCAGTGAGTATGTCACTACTGGAATTCTTGAGTAGGCTTGATAACCCTCTTCTGGGGGTTACTGAAGAGAGCTAGCTCCATGCAGCAAGGTGGATTGAGAGATAAGGTGACGTCTGAGTCTCCACCACTTGGAGATGCTCTGATTCTGTGATGTTCCAGGAATAGCTCAGGGTGTGGCCCTTGTAACATCCTTGACTGTTACCTGACTCAAATCAGGGTTGTCACAAGACAATGACAACTGAGATTTTGATCTGGTTTTTCCTTATAACTTAGAGGGATTAGTTACATCAACTGTACTAAGCTTAAGTTTCCCTCAGTAGATATTACTACAACAGGGAAGTACAATGGTTTTGGTTTGAAATTACATATTCCAAGGCAGTTCTTTTAATGCTTGTTGAAATGAAGATTTTCAGCCATTCTGCCATGTAGGCTTTGCCTGAACAGCATTCAGCAGAAGTGGGGTTGGAGTAAATACTATGTTTAAGGAACATTAGTGGGCTTTATTGCAATTTCATAAAATTAATGAGTTCATTTTGTGGGTGGCTAGATAGTTTGAGTTTTTCACTGTCTCCAAGTTCCTGGGAAGTTACTCAGCTAACTTATTGGTGGAATAAAGGTGCTTAAGCATTAATCCCTTAAGTCATTTGTGTGCCTGTGAACAAGAAAATCTTTAGTGACTCACCTTATCCCATTAATTGAGAGATTCTGTTAAACGTGAAGAATACATTGAAATCTTTGCAATGAGACTGGTAGTTGATCTTGAAAGATTATACATATGGTAACACTTACAAAAAAGAAGGAAACATAAAATATACAACAAAAGGCAACAAAAACAAGCATAAGCAGTGTTCTGAAAATCGTAGAGCCAGAACTTTTTTAGAAGACTAATGTTTTATAGCTAAGCTCAGAACACATTTTCCTTCTGGTTAACTTGGCACAGAACAGTGCCACTTCCAAGTGTTATTTATTGCATGTTCTCTCAAGATATCACTGTATTAAGCAAAATGAACATATTAAAATTTTATATTAGCTCCAGTTCCTGTCCTCAAAATACAGTGTTTTCTTACTAGAACAGTATGACTGCCATTGCTGCTCTCAGTGTTTGGCAGAGATGAAGAGACCTGTGTTTTCCAGTGAATTTGCATAATAAAACTCTCATTGAATTATAGTTCAGTGAAGGGGAAAGTACGAACCTAATTTGATTTGACATTTATATACTGAAAGTTTCTGAAAAATGTCTCCTCTGTGTTACTAATTCCTATTTCCACACAGAGGTGGTCTGACCTGTTCTAGAGGACAAAGATGGAGTTGAGGCATACTTTTCCTTTAGTAGATTAGAATGAAAGATTTATTTTTTATAAACTTGAACTTAGATGTAAATGTGAGTTGTTCTGCCTGTCCTCTGTTTTGGTTTGAGAGAACTGGTCACTACCATTAAAAGTTACCACGCATTGAGGAGGGCACTTGCTGGAATGAGCACTGGGTATTGTATGTAAGCGATGAATCACTGGAATCTATCCCCCAAACCAAGAGCACACTGTATACACTGTATGTTAGCCAACTTGACAATAAATTATACTAAAAAATTTTGAAAAAAACCTTCAAGGGCATAAGGCAGGAGAAGGGGAAATTACATGGCTATCATTGAAAAATACATGGTTTTCATATTTTTGTGGATCTGTCCACAGCCAGGGGTTCTTTCCTGCTCCAGGGGTTCTTAGGGTGTGCAGGCCAGATTCTGCAGCTTTCTGAATGCTTAGCCTCAGCCTACACAGAACTTCTCTTCATACATAGTGGCTGGTGTGAGCAAACATCTATCACTGATATGAAGGCATATTCTCACTCCAAGCTCATCAACATTTGTATGGACAGTAAACCTGGATATATTCCTTAGGTGAAAAAGCCTTTAAATAGATCTCACAAATATTTGTGTTTTTTAATCTTGTGTTTGACCATTTTGTTGTTTTTTCCCTGTGACTGGGAATATTTCAACATGGCTATATTTGTATTTGGTCAGTTTGATTAATTCACCTGATTAGTTAGCATCTTTGAACAAGTTATTAAATCCTTTTTCTGTGAAAATTTGGTTTCCTGATGTGATATCTAAAATAATAAGTGTTGATCTTCTTTACCTTTGAGATTACTCATAATTGTTGAATATATCTGGAGGTGTGGCAGATTTTGGAGGCCATATTTATAAGATGTTAGGGTTAATAATGTCACATTTTAGGCCCTTAAAGCCCTTTAAACATGTAAGTCTTCCTTTTCATGTGAATTTTTCTGGATGAATACAATTTATTTTATCCATACTTAACAAAATCTGAAAATATAATTAAAAATTCTCAAATTTCTCCTTACGCTCCTATTCCAACAAGAAGCTTCTCCCAGAACCTTCCTTTAGAGCACAGATCCTAAAACAAAATGTCTTTTTCTTTTTTTTTCCAGTTAATGAAGCTAATGGTCAGTACATGTTAGTATTAGTAGTATAGTGTTGTAGTATCATGGATATTAGAGCTGTGGGAGACCTGAGATTTCCCTGCCCATTCTCTCAATTTATCATTGAAGAATATAGCATGAAGCAAAAGATTAGACTGACTTCTATCAGATTCCAAGGTCTAGAACTGAACTGGGAGAATGACCATAATTAGAGTTGGAAACAGCCTTAAGAGACAAAGTTAAAGGTAAAGCTACAAGAATGGCTCAGACTGGAAAGGGCTAGTAAGGACACTCAAAATAGTGCTGTATGCATGAAAAACTGTTCCAGATCTGCAAAGTTTTCAAAAACCATGGCAATGCCAACATAGTATTCAACCTATAGAGTTTGCATTGACTCCTTCCCCAGGTTTTTGACTCCCTTTCCGTGGTTTGCATCACTCTAGATCAAACCTCGTATTTTAGTCTAGCCTTTTGACATTTATCTGGAAAGGCAAATGGCCCACAGAGCACCAGGACTGCGTCATGGGATGCATGGCTTTGAGGAGTATCCAAAGCCATGCCAAAGTGGGGCCTGTCTGGGAAAGTAAAGAAAGCATGTATGCAAAGTGGGAGGAGTGAGCTAGGGCATTAACCAGAAGGTTTAACTGGAGGGGTACCAGGGTGACTCAGTCAGTTAAGCATCTGACCTTGGCTCAGGTCACGATCTCATGGTTGGTGAGTTTCAGCCCTATGTTGGGCTCTGCACTTACAGCCTGGAGCCTGCTTGGGATTCTCTCTCCCTCTGCCCCTCCCTCATTTGCATTTTTTTCTCTCTCTCTCAAAAATAAACATTAAAAAAATAAAAAAAGGCATAGCTGGAAGGGTGCAGGAAGGAAGAAGCTAGATAAAGAAGGGATGGAACTCATATTCTCTCTCTCTCTCTCTCTCTCTTCCATCAGCCTGGTGTCTTTATGCTTTCACTGCTTCCTTGTAGTTTTTGCTCCTTGAAAACATCAACTTATGTATGGCATCACTTTGCTGTTCTCTCTGACCCCTCTCTGCCATGTGACATGTCCTGATGCCTCTTTTAGCTCTTCCTTCTATTAACATCTGATTCAACTTTGAGCTTCCCAGTGCTGAATTATGAAGAATGGAATTTGGTTTGTTTAGGTCATCTTTTCCCACCAAGGTCAAAGATCTAAGTCAAGCCTATGGGTGGATTGTCATATTTGTAAGGATAGAACCCCTGCTCCAACTGGCTCTGGGTCACGTGGTACAAGTGTGGTCATTTATGCCATAGGGGCTGGGGAGGCATTTTCCTTCAGGAAGGTTGTGGGCGACAGGCCTCATAAATCTAGCAGTGGCTCAGAGGGGTCATCTCAAAGCCATGTAGTTATGAATGGTAGGAGAGACTCCTGATTCTACCCTAAGGCTTTTCTTTTCTACCTCAGCGCTCCTGCTGAAATAATGTTGGATAGGTTAAAATTCCTCACTTGATTTTTCCAGGAGACGAAAAAAAGCTTGTCCCATATGTATAGATTTTTCAGGTGTTGCTTACTCTACAAAGTGAAATGTCAGGGCAAAAGAAACTCATATATATTGTGTAGCATGAAAAATATGCTGAAGGAAAGATTAACTGCTGATTTGGGTCTCCTGCTAAACTTGCTTCTTCCGGGGGGGGGGGGCCGCCGACCTCATACCACAAAGCAATGGAATTAGGATTCACAGAGGGAGACTTAAACATGAGGCAGGAGAAGAAGAGGGTGGAAGATGTTCCCTTGGCATTCTGGGTCTCTCGGGGTTGATGGCAGAACCTTGGGTTGCCTTGTTGCCATCTCACAAGTCAATCTGAGGAGCATGATGCTCTGAGAATGGCAAAGATGCTAGAAAAAGGTAACTGTGACTTTTGCAGACACTTTTCTTACAGTCGATAATGCTGCTAGCTGCTGTAAGTTCTGTTGAATGAGAATTGGAAACCTGGCTCATTGTTAAGGATGCCTATGTACATGCGTGTGTGTGCTGGAGGTCTGGATATTTTGTAGACACTCTGATCATCAGGACTGTGACACAGAACATCTGACTGATTTCTACCAGCCATATGTGAAAAAAGAGCTTTATTTTTTCATTGTTATACTTGGTATATTCCTCAGGTTTGTGTAAAACAGACATTCTCAGGACAAATAATAATGTTAATAATTGCTGTGATTTATTGAATGATGCTCTAAATTATTAAATGCATACTGTGTTCCAGATCTTTGATACTTCCCAGGAAACCAGATGAATTGATATTTTCCACAGTTTGCAAATTAGGAAGCTGAGGATCAATATGTTCAACAGTGGTTTACCTTGCAGATGCAAAAAGTGAAGAGGGAAGTTAGCATTCAGACTTTCCCACCTATTACATTTCTATAAGATTTCACTTATTTTACCATTCTGAACCTGAAAATTCTGGTGCCTAAGTTATCATTCTATTGTTAATTCTCTTGTACTTTGAAGGGAACAATTGTAAAATAGCCCACCCATAATTATAGACTGAGCTTCTTGTAATCCAAAAGGGATAGAAATAAAAAGAGAGAAGAGAGAGGGGATGTGGGCAGGGAGAGACAGAGGGCAGGAGGCAAGGAAGGGAGAAAGGACTGACTTTAGACCTCAAAGATTAACTGGTTCACCCTCCTTTTTTTAAAAGTAACTTGGAGATATTTAATATCTCCCCAGATTACATGAGGCCAGAAACCCTAGGATTCTGTTTGATCCCAATTCCAGGCTATCACATATGAGGAAAAGTGGCACAAATCCCTTCTTCAATATCACCAGTCGATTGGTGATGACGGAAGTAAGGAGACTAAGTTCTTACTGGAAGATTCTGAACACTCATGGAGAAGGAGGAGGAGGGGGAGTAAGAGGAAGAGATGGACAAGGGATAGGAGGGGAAAGGATGAAGAGGAAGGGGAAGAGCAGGAAGAGGAGAAAGGGGGAGGAGGAAAAGGAGGAGCAAATGCTTTGGATGTTTTCAAAGGAGCAGCTAAGGAGACTTTTCCCAACAGGGCTGTGGAGGGCAAATTGCTCTATCCTGGGATCTGGGCAGGGGAGCAGAAGATAGGGCAGACATGTTAATGGTGTTAATTTGATTCTATTTCAAGAGTAAGATGTTGTAGGAGATTTTGTCTTATCAAACCATGGGGCATCCTTGAGATACTCTCTTTTTCTTTTTCCAGGGGCTAAATATCTACTATTTCCCCTCTTCAAGATGTATATGAAGGTATCCTCTCAGGGCATTCGTTCAGGCACTAGTTTTCAGGGTTGTTTTTGACCTCAAGATGCTTCAGAGACCTTGGCACTTTCTCAGTAATTATCTCACACTCCTGCATCCAAAGAAGGGATGCTTGACATTTTTGGGATTTCCATGATGTGTGGTTTTTGTTGTTTGTTTTTCCCAACATGGATGATAGCCTTGGCAATGGTTTACATTATGTGTATTTTTGGCATTTGTGACTTGGGTTTATTTACATCTAGGCATTTGTTCCTCTTTTCCAGGGATGATGCTATGTTTTGAAGGAATTTATAAGCACAATATAATTTATTTTACTCTACTCTTTCTTTGTTTGGAGTATTTTCAATTTAACAAAATAGTGGAAGGAGCACTGGGCTGCAGTCAGAAGACTTGAATCCCAGTCCCAGATCTGCTACTAACTAGCTGTTTGACCCTGAGAAGTCACTTCACCTGAATTATAGTCTTTGAGAAAGGTGGAGTATCTAGATACCTCACTCAATGTCTCTTCCAAGTGCTAAGTTTCTGTGATTCTGTGAATCAGACCATCAGAGAAGAATACTGTGGTGTTCTTCTGCATGGATTATAAATGGTAGTAAAAGGTTGAAATCTGCCCTAAGAATATTTTTGTAAGATTGTATTTATGTTCTGTCTTAGGGGTGTCAGGGAGGGATAGGGAAGAACTTTGGGATAAGCCCCAATTCTTTAGTGCCTGTTCTGGACTATCCACAGTTATTTGTAATAATTCCAGTTCTGAGTTCTTGGAAGATTTGTTATGAGTAAGGATATTTGATATAGAGATTATAGATAAATAGGAAGTTTTTTTGAGAATGAGTGTGTGGAGAAGAAGGTAAAAGTGGGGGAGAAAGGGAAAGAGAAAGGAGAGCAGTATTTTATGTAGATTATTTAAGAGAAGGGCATTAGGTGAAAAAGAAAAAGTTAAGCTTGAGATGGGGGCTTGGATGCTATGTACTGAAAAGTTACTGTACTATGTAGTGTAAGTTTCTATGCTGTGCTGTAAGTTACAGCCATCTGTCATGACAGGGACTGATAGAATAGAGTGGCTGGATGTGAATGGATGTGTAGGAAGATACAGGCTTACTAATTCAGGCTTACTAATAGATGTGCCAAACTGTATCCAAACTTTGAACCAGACACTCAGGCTAGAAAAGCTTCAGACACCTCTCCAGTCTCTGTCTATCATCCCAATCACCTGCTAGTGTATCTAGAACTTTCTCAACTTACTTAGTTATGCCTAGGAAGGTATGGTTTCTTTATCAACATCAAGGTAATGGAGAGCCAGCAGGGAGATTGCTCACTTTTCTCCAGAAAAATAGAGTTTGGAAGAGGGAGAGAGGGAGAGGGAGATAGAGAGAGAGAGAGAGACAGAAGGAATTTACAACCTTATAATAGAAGACAAGGGTCTTTTTGTTTCTCAGTTTGTTCCCAAGTAAGCTTGCCGACTAACAGAATCAAGTTAAGGAAACTTCATTAGGTTTTTGAAATTCAAAGAGAAGACAAGGAATGACAGTTAAGTGTGTCAGATATCATTAGATCTTTAGACAAACAGTTGTACTTACTGTAAAGGAGAGATGAGCTTTCATTTAGAAGGAAAGTCAAATTATAAAGATCATTCAGTACAGAAGGCAATTGCATTAAACATTTAACTGATTCACCTGCAGAAAGGTAGGGTGGGTAGAGATTCTCAGAGCATTTGTTTTTAGTTATCCTCCATTTTCCCTCTGGTCTTTAGCTGTAGGCACAAGGGACACAGTTTTTATAATTTTCCATATTCTACACTAATGCAGAGCTGGAACATAAATCAACCATTTGGCTATTTTATTGATAGAATTGACTGAGCAGATTTATAAGACATACATTTGTTTAAAATTTAAAAGTAAAACACACTTTTTTATTTAGAAAATAACAGTAAACCTCCCAAATTCAATTAAGTGTCACTTGAACATCGTATGTTTACTTAGCAAGAGAAGACAAGAACTGTAAGGGTAAGGAGAAAATTGGGTGTTTGAGTGATTTAATTTGGAGGTGATCTTTATGATACTCTAGGTCGGACAGTAAAATTGTCAGTGTAGTATCTGAGAGAATTCAAAGTTATAATGATACAAACGGATTCTTTCAGGCCAGACCCTCTGCTAAGTATGTTATTGACATATGGGCAATCTACATTGTGAGGTGGGACTGATAGGAGAAGCCTGCTTAAGACATAGGTTTTGCTTCAAGTCTTGAAGAAACCATAGGGTAGGGCTCTATTGCGGCTTGAGGAGTAGTCTTCCGGATTGGAGGGAAGGATAAGTCAACACCTGCAGGTGATGAGGAAAAGAATATTAAGTGTATGTGTGTGCCCCTAGCAAGGAGGCTGGAGGAAGTAATGGTGAGGTGAGTAACTGAGATAGGTGACATTTGTCAGGCTAAGTGTTGCCAGTTCAATTTAATTTGGAATAATTTTACAATAAAAAATACCATCTTGTTAATGACAGACCTTTTGCTTGCCTCCTTCCTTTGCTGCTTTCCTGTTCATCATGATGCATATGTGAGCCAGCAGAATGACACCACAACAGTTTTGTTTGCGGGTGTGTTGATCAAAGGAGAAAAGACAGGTGACAGCTCTAAAAACTCTTCAGAAACCCATCGTTCGCATTTTGGGCGTTCTTACCTTAACCGTCAACATGAAGGCTGCCATTTTCTTCTTTTCCTTTAAAGCATTGCTTAGCTCTCTGGCATTCTCTGCTCAGTTTGTCACACTTTTCAGTCACATATTTTGTTTTGTTCCATCTTATTTCTAGCATGCATTAAACACTTTATTCAGAATGTTTCTGTGATTTTTTTCTGGTTGTATCTCTTCTGCTTTCCGGAGCAAAGAGAAAAGAGGAAGGGGAATGACTAAAAGACATTTTCAAGAAGAAAGAGGAGAGAGGTTGCTGAAATGGAGAAATAAACGTCTTATATAACTGCTTATTGTGCTGTGAAATAGAAACGTCTTCTTTAGCAACAGTTGCCCCAGCACTGCCAGAGGACCTGCTTGGGGGGTGGGGCGGAGGGAGGGGAGAAAGAAAGGCTACTTCAGAGAAAACAAACCTCAGTGCATAATTGGAACATTTGTTCTTTCCAGATTGTTGTGTGAGAATGTGCTGCCAGAAACCATTTTTTTCCCTTTAAGTGCTTCTTTTGAAACTCCATTCTGCTTTTTTTTTTTCAAGGATGTTTATTATTCATTCATTTCTTTTCATATTTATTTTTGAATTATGAACCCCAATGTTTAGATGACTGAGACCACTGGGTTTCAGATTACCCAGGTGTTATTAGTTTTATAGCCTATTTTGTAGGCTTATTCAGACCACTCCACTGGAATTGAATCTCCAGATCCCCTTTGGTTCTAAGAAATTCAAGGTGTTTCTCATAGTTTGCCTGCCCCATCTTCCTCCGCAAAAGTTGATCTAGCCTCTTCTGTTCATATTGAGTTACTCATTAGTGACCTAGCTCATTGTCTAATGGACATGTGCATTTTTTTTCTGTTCTAAAAAGGCAAAACACAAAATGTTATGAAGAAGAATTATGATACAATTAAAAAGTGGAGGAAGGCAATGGATTTTCATCCTGATACTCTCTGAGTCACTTAAAGAATTTTCAACTTGCTTTTAAGTCATTTGTTTCTTTAAACCTAGAGATTTGGTTTCTGAGTTTGAATTGTCTGCAACACAGTGTATGCTGACTCATAGTCTTGCAATAAAACAATTTAAAAAACTAAAAAAAAATATTGAGGCATCATCTGTGACTGTAATATTCTAATCTGCTACAAAATTGCCTTTTAAATAGAAGAGTCATTTTGAATTTATAGGAGCATCAAGTAACATCAAAATGTTAATATTTTAGCTATTTTAGCTCTGTGCTCATTTCAAATTATAGACAACATCTCATTTACCAAAAATTATTACTTGGTTATAAAGCTAGGCATATCAAGTTTTAGGACGGAACCAGATTGTTTGGACAAATTCTGTCTCCTTGAAAATACATGGATACCACAAATAATAATGCAAGTCCTCAGCAATATAATCTGTAGCTACTTAGTAATGACTGGGACTGGAAATTCAAATAGCAGCATAGACCATAAAAATAGACGTAATGTAGTATTTTCTCTCCAATCAGTTTGATTGAATAATGAATAGATTCAATATCCAGATGGGATATTACCAACAAAACCGGAAAGTAGTCAGGCTTTAGGGCACAATAAGACCAAATTTCGGGATGTGAAGCTCACTAGTAGCAGTATAAAAACTTCTAGCCAGTGTTTTTCTTGTTGAAATAGAAATTTAGGTGAATATCACTAAAAATAAGATGGAAAAGTAATAAGATGTATGGGTACAAATTCAGATTTGAGAACTTTCAGACAACTGAATGCAGCATGCACATTCAGCTTTCTAATAGTATTATATATGCTATGATTTATGGTCCCTCCTTCCTGTTTCTCCTACACCTACTGTTGGTAGTTGAAATATACATAAATGTTTATTTATTTTGAGAGGGAGAGGGAGTACGAGCTGGGGAAGGGGCAGAGAGAGAGAGAGAGAGAGAGAGAGAGAGAGAGAGAGGAGAGAGTATCCCCCCAAGCAGGGTCCCTTCTGTCAGTGCAGAGCCCGACGCAGGGCCCAATCTCATGAACCATGAGATCATGACCTGAGCTGAAATCAAGAGTTGGACTCTTGACCAACTGAGTCATGTAGGCACCCCTGTGTTTCCCTTTTTGCTTCTGCAGTGGGAGGTGCCTCCCTCCCATCTATCTTGGAATTCTCTCCAAATATGAAGATTGCTTAGATTCTGGGAAGCAAAATGCCAAGTGTGTACTTTACAGGAAAGAGAAGGGGAAGTTAAAGATGAAATCCAATGCAAAGTGATACTTTTAATTCATAGCTTATTTTGGGCACACTTATAGTGCTCAATGTTATTTGTAATATCAAATACTTTGAAGAAAAGGTATAGTTCTGTGTGTTTGATCAGCAATAAGGTTGTCATTCTGTAGAAGTGCTGCTGATTTTGTTTTGTCATTCCTGGGCAGTAGCAATTTTGACTGTAATAGTCATGCAGGGTTCATACAATCTACCTTCAAATAAAGCAGTACCTGGATAAAATCCTTTAACTCAGGACCCTACAGCATAAAAAGCATTAGTTGAGAATGAGTTAACTGTGTCTCATATAAGAATATATAAACAAATGCACACACATGCATATACATGCATATTACTCTAGAGACCTCAGGTATACATGTATACTACAAATTATTCATATTTTACAGAAGAATCCATGTATAAATCTCTAATTGTTACTAAATTCACCATTTGCTCTTAGCTCAGAGAGTTGTATTTATTCTGGTTCTTACTCTTCTTTTTCTGGTGAGATTCTACTGGTCTTCTTTGTGAACCCCACACTGTTTATGGCTTTTGTCTTGGGAAGTCACTTTGCTGTTTCAGGGCAGTATTGCTATATCCTGGAATCTCTGTGCTGCCTTAAAAAGTCTTTCCTCCTAAGCAGTTTTTATTTTCGCTCTGCAAATAGGGGCCATTTTATTTTTTTTTAAATTTTTTTAACGTTTATTTATTTTTGAGACAGAGAGAGACAGAGCATGAACGGGGGAGGGGCAGAGAGAGAGGGAGACACAGAACTGGAAGCAGGCTCCAGGCTCTGAGCCATCAGCCCAGAACCCTACACGGGGCTTGAACTCATGGACCGCGAGATCGTGACCTGAGCTGAAGTCGGACGCTTAGCCGACTGAGCCACCCAGGTGCCAATAGGGGCTATTTTATACACCTATGATCTCTGTCTGGTGGTGTTCCGTTGTCCAGCCACACCTCCCTGCGCTCCAATCTTTTACTCTTTAGTCAGCTCTTTGTGTATAGTGTTCCCTGCAGTCATGGAACAGGTTAAGTTTTAATTTGTTAGAAAGAATCATTCAACTGTGGTCTTATCTAAGAAAAATTTTGTGATTGGGCAGAAATTAATCCATTGTTGGGCTATACCACTTTCTGAGAGCCACTGTTAGGCATCTCCCTGGGAGCAGGCATTCACAGGAGTAAGCAGTGAGGGTAGAGGCCCTGAAGCACTGAACAGAAGGGGGAGTATACCTGATGGAGACTTCAGAAGGCAAGAAATGGAATAATCTACTTTCTAATTATTTTTTACATGCCTCTTATTTTTTATGCCCCAAAGTTACTGGAGTAGGGAATACTTGTTTTAGAAATCCTAGGCACTGTGTACAGGCATAGAAATGTCAGTGTTTTAAAAATCCAGTGACAAAAATAATTTCTTTTAAACTTTATTTATTTTTGAGAGAGAGAGTGCAGGTGGGCAAGGGGCAGAGAGAGGGAGAGAAAGAAACCCAAGCAGGCTCTGTGCTCTTAGCACAAAGCCCTATGTGGGGCTTGAATTCATGAGCCATGAGATCATGACCTGAGCCAAAATCTAGAGTTGGACCCTTAACCCAATTGAGCCACTGAGGTGCCCCGATAATAATTTTTTAAATAGCATTAAATGATTGGCCACTTCCAGTGGTAAACCTACTTTTGTCACCTGTTAGTGTGTGGCCTCGGATAAGTTACTCCAGTCTTGTGAATGTCAGTCCTAGAATGTGCAAAATAAGGAGACTGAAGAACTCTGAAGTGACCTCCTCATATACTATGAGTCTGCAAATCCAAAAGTCTCATGGAAAACCCAGAGTGTTTTCCTTATTGTCCCTAAATTGAGCCAGTTACACCTTCAGTGAGAGATAGGACATTTTATTTTGTTAAATTATCTATTAATCAAATACAACAATAATAGAAGCTTGGCTTTTCCCTTATCAGGGACACCTCTTGTAAAGATAAAGCCTGTAATGTGGAGTAGATGTTGGAAAACTCTGACCTTTCCTCCAACCACCAATGAACCCTGCTGGTTGTTTTTGTAAATACAATTCATTTGGAATGCAGGCACACTTGTGTGTTTATGTGTTGTCTGTGTCTGCTTTTGCACAACAATGGCAGAGAAATAGGATTGCCAGATAAAATACAGGAAGCCCAGTTAAATTTGAATTTCAGGTAAACAACAAATACTGCATTGGGCATACTTAACACTAAAAAATTATTTGTTGCTTATTTGAAGTTCAAACGCAACTAAGTGTTCTATATTTTTATTTGCACAATCTGGCAGTCCTGGACAGAGACTGTAGGGTCCACAAAACCTGCAATATTTACTACCTGGACTTCTATAGGAGATGTTTGCCAACTACTGATGTGGAGGTAAGATTTATGAACTAGTAAGAAAAAATACCTGAGTGTTAGGTGTGCTTTTGTTACTAACTTGCTGTCTAACCTTGGGTTAGATATTAGTTTTCATCTCTACAAGTTAGTCTGATGCCTACTCATCTGCTTCCCAGGTTTTTTTGGGGATAGCTGGTGTCCTGAGGGTGGGAAAGCACTTAGATGGGTGTGGATAGAGTTTACACTAGAAGGCAAGGGTATATTTCCAAACTTACACTTAAGGGTCCTTAGTTTATGCTCTCTAACCTCCAGTGAACTCTTGTTTCCAGGTTTTGTCTTTTCTGGGTGCAAAGCCAAGAGGAAGCAGCTGAACAAAGTTGGGTGCTAGCTAAGAAGGGTGATAGTCAGATATTCATGAAACTCAGCTAAACAGGTTCTAAATGCAATTTCAAATATATCTTTTTATTTCTTTGATGTATCTCCATACTAGATAGTATTTTATTCTATGGATTAGATGTGAATACAACTCTTTATTCCTGTCTTGAAAAAATACCACTCTTTAGGAATCATAAATGGGAGTGATCAATCCTCTTTTTCACTGTAATAGCTATAGCATTAGTGAAGAACAGAGGCTGCCTTTCAAAGGTGTGATGACCCTACGAATTCATTTCTGTAAAGAAACAGAATGAAGCAATGTGAAGAACAGAAGAAGAAGGAGGCTAATTCTAGTGTTATGCCATCTTTAGAGAATTATTCCCAGCCACCTAGCTTCCTACTGTAAAACATTTGACTGGAAGCTCATTAAGTTACTGCTACATGCTGTGGTAAAAAACTGTGGCTACTTACTTGGTTCTGTTAAAAAAAAAAATCTGTGCTAATGAAAACTTTAGGTAGAGTTGGTGACTATCTTTTGTGCTTCCATAGCACATTTAATGTAGTTCAATTGTAGCCTATTGGGCTATTGTTCTATTGTTCATGGGTTTTCCCAGTAGGTGGTGATTTTCTTGACCTCAGATATTTTTATTCATCTCCATATCCCTCAGCACTTATTGTACTAGTAGGCAGTAGATAAATGGTGAATGAATGAACTGAATAAATATCAAATTAATAGAAGCATTTGTAGGCTGTAAAAATCTTTACTGCTTCACTTTAGCCTTTTTTTCTGAAATAATTATTCAATTACTTGAACATAATTTGATGTGAAATATTTTTTTTAAGTTTCTTTGTTCATTTTTGAGTGAGAGAGAGAGAAAGAGAGAGAGAGAGAGAGAGAGAGGGAGAGACAGAAAATCCCATGTGCTGACAGCACGGAGTCCAATGTGGGTCTTGAATTCATAAACTATGAGATCATGACCTGAGCTAAAATCAAGAGTTGGACACTTAGGATCACCTAGGTGGCTCAGTCACTTGAGCGACTGAGCCTTGGTTTTGGCTCAGGTCATGATCTTGCGGTTCGTGAGTTCGAGTCCTGCGTCCAGCTCTATGCTGACAGCGCAAAGCCCACTTGGAATTCTCTCTCTTTCCCTCTCTCTGCTCCTCCCTGTCTCTCTCTCTCAAAACAAGTAAATAAACTTAAAAAAAAAAAAAAGAGTTTGACGCTTAACCAATTGAGCCACCCAGGATCGCCTGATGTGAAATATTTAATTAGAATTAGAATCTAACTTGTATTCCTCATAACTTTTTTCTCTTTTCTCTGTGTTTGTCCATTTGACTTGCAAGCATGGATTCCAGTCTTGTCTCAGTGTGACTAATTCCTAAGTTGGTGACTCGAAACTATACCTCCTTTCCATGTTCCATTCTTGGACATCCCTACCTGGATGTTCTGCCGATACTGCACACTCTGTATACAAAGTGTGCTAGAAAATGAGATGGACTAGGAGGCAGAAGACTGGTTCCTAATTCTGCCTTTTCCGTTAACTGGCTGGGGAACTTAGCAAGTCATTTAACTTCTCTGAGAGTCATTTTCCTCAATCTAACAGGAGGCACTAGCTGCAGTAATGGTTTCCAGAATGTACAGTGCAGCTCTGTAGAGTTCTGAAACACTATAGAAACCATCATAATTATTTAACACTGGCTGTGTGTTACCTACACTAGCTTGTGAAAATGTAGAACTTAAAGGAAATTCATGAAAAATGCATTGTAATTCTCTTAGGCAGTTCTCTGAAGCAATGAAAGGGAGGCTTTGTTTAGAAGGAAATCTATTTGAATTTTGCCATCACAGTTCCACTAGTAATGAAGTAGAGCCTTGATACCATGGAAGCCCATTCATTGGGAATGACTTGTGTTACTGCTTGGCTAGTTTTTAAGAAAAGCCTGTGTCAACACTTTCCGTGATGGTCAGTATGCCTTGCTGAGCTGCTTCATGTAGAACAGCTTGCTTCAGGACATACTGCTCCTCATTATAGCTGCCACTAACCCATTTGCTAAGGCCAGGAGATACTGGGATGTGAACACATAGCCCACTTGGCAAGAAGTACATATCATCAGAGCAGGGGCCTCTGGCCACATGTCTTTAGGTCAAGATGGGTGGTCTGACTTGAATGGGACTTAGTCTTGCAGCATGCAAAGTTATTAACTTTCTGGAGCCAGTACTTGGGAATAGGATATTGTACTTTGATACCAAATATGTCGACATGTACCATTTGTTTTTATGTGCATTTTTTTTAAGTCGCTTTCCTGATTTTTTTTTTAAAGGAATGAAATGGAAGCCTTTTTACCCAGGGCTAACTTGAACCTTTCTGAGTATAATCCTGCCCGTTCTGTTTCTCATCTTTATTATTAGGCCAACTACCCAGACACAGCCGATGACCTCATGGAGGCGGGTCACACATACTCTCTAGTGTTCATGGACAGTGGCTTTGTAGTTCCACTAATGTGTTCCTTCCTGGTAATCCTAGCACAGCCTCACTCCAAGTTTGTGTGACTGGAACTTGAAAATATCTCTGACTTGAGTGTTGCTTTAGGTGAGTGAATTTGAGGCATCTATGGGATTTACAAGTGGTGTTCCCTGTTGGAAATTGGAGGCATATACTTGCAGCTCAGGGAAGAGTTCTGAGCTGGAAATGTGAAATTGGGATTCACCAGTGCTACATAGCTCTTGAGATTATTGAAGTAGAAGAAATCACCTGGAGCTTGTATAGAATGAGGATGGCATCTGAGAAAACTGAGAGGCCTGTAGTGGGTGAGTTGAGCTGAGAAGACCAAAAGTTATCCTGAGAAGGTAATTTTATTGCTTCCTAATGAAATAGCCTATGTCTGAGAGCTATTTTTCTGCTTGTTGTCCGAATGTAGGCACTAACTAGTTATACCTCTTTTCCTATTCAACAGTTTTGAATTGAGTTATGTTGGCTTTGTTAGCTAATCTCCAATGACCTTTTGTTAGTCCAGAGGCAGGAAATTCCTCACTATTGATCATTTCAGTTGTTTGAGTAGATTCCAACAAGTATTTTTTGAGATCTTTCTTAGAAGAATTACACTTAGTAGCAGTTAGAGATATAATTCACATTTGAAATATGAAGTTTAGACTTCATATGAGTAGAGCTTTGTTTCTCAACTGATCATGATATTCCTCTCCATGGGACACTTTTTGACACTTTTAAAACCTTTCACCACTGTGTACATATGTGTGTAGGGATGCTCCTGGCATTTGATAGGTAGAAATCAGGGATGCTGCTAAACATCTTGCAGAGTAGAGTATAGCCCATTACAATAAAGAATTATCTGGTCCATAATGTCAATAGTGCCACTATTGAGAAACCTAGGTTTGAAAATATGCTATTGAAAGATTTTTGAACAAAAAAGTTGTATCCCCAGATCTGCATTTAAAAAATTATTCTGCTGCAAGAAAAGTAGAGTGATTGGCAGGGTTGGAAGGGAGAAGAATGGAAACAAGGTAGAATGCCATTATAGTGTCCTAGGCAAGAGTTACTGGTTTCTTGAGTTATTGTGGTAGAAGTGAAGATGGAGAGAACCAGATGGTATCAAAATATGTTTTGGGCTAGAAATGTCAGGACTTGTCAGCAATTGAATGTGAGTGTTGAGAGAGAGGAATGAATCATGCTGGACTCTCAAATTTCTGTCTTGAGAATCTAGAGGAATACGTACAGAATGAGATGAGGAAAATGGGCAAGAAGTGAGTTTGGAGGCTGAGTTAAGAGTTCTATTTGAGGTCTACTACATTTGAGATGCCTATGAATTTCAAATGAAGTAGGCAGTTCGATATATATGAGTTGGAAAATCAGAATACTTAAAATGTGGCTGTACAAATCATATTTCCACATCCTAAAAGAAGATATAACATGCTTAAGAGCAAAATGTCTTGAGTGACAGATAGTTCCTAGCTCAGCCTACCACTTACTTGTGTAAATTGGGGCAATTTCCTTCCTGTCTCTGATGATAATAGTTTCCTTATGTGTGAAAGAAATAGATTAGTGTTTTTCAACCAATTCATCCCCAACAATTCCTTGTATTAATTTTCTCTCATTAATCCCATGTTTTGAATTTTTAAAAAGTCATCATAATGTATTGCATTCATTAAGAAAGCATACACTAGTTCTATCTATGTCGTCAACATTTTTCCAATTAATGTCTTGTTCACATTTTAAAGCCTTGATAATTATGGCTTGTTGGATAAGATGGTATACATTCTCAGAAATGAAGTTTAAATGCAGCCATGCCTTGGTATCATTTATTGCTACTGATCATTAACTTCTCTCTCTTTTACAGTCTTTTTCAATCCAGGATCAATTATATATTGGATATATTTAGTTTGGGTCCTGAAACCTCCTGGGTTATGACTATGTTAATAAGTGTGAAGCAGCTATCATAAATAACTAATCAAAACTTCTAATCAAAGAGAACCAGCACTCTATTACTGTTCTACACAGTACTATACAGATTTGATAAAATGTCTGCAAAAGTAAAGACCCTGACATTTTAGTTAGTCCAATATCCTCGTTGTGAGCAAATATTTTCATTTTTAAATATTAGGACATATTTAATGATTATTTTTGCTACATTCATTGGTCCCAGGTTGGAAACCATTGTACTTGGTAATATCTAGTGCTTCCAGATTTATCATCCTTTGATTCATGTCACTTTATGTTATATTCTGATTCCTAATAATTAGACTTTTAAATTTAAGAGTCAAGTAGCCATATACGTATTTTGGTAGTGGATGTGAACTTTTAGCATTGCAACTCTTTAGCAGTGGGGATTTATTGATAATTTCAAGATGGTTTATCACTTTCTTCTTAAGTCAAGGTTTTATTAAGTAAAGTTACATCAATTTCTTATTAAAGGAATTGTAGAATATTGTATCCTATAAATCAAATAGGTATACAGAGAGGTGGGCCAAAGTTTTAGGACTATAATCTGAAAATAATCATTCTGAGGAAGAGGCAGGCACTGGTAAGGCAGTAGGAAGTCACAGACCTTATTGCTCGCAATGAGAAAAAAATTCAGGTAGGTATAAAGCCACAGCATGAATGTATAGGAAATGATAATAGGCAAGCAGACAGCACAAAGAAATCCCAAAGCAAAGTGTCTGGAGCACTGAACAAGCAGGACTTTGTAGTTCCAGGTGGGAACTAGACATCCAGGGAACCTGGGGTATAGTTAATAGGGCCTCGGTCCTAGAGCAACTGACCTCTGGGCAGTTATCAGCATTGGAGTTTAGGCACAGCAAAACTAGGCAGGGAACCAATATCTGAATAACTGTATCAGATGGTATCTCAGCCTTTGGGGAAAGTTCCACTTATTAGAACATGGAATCAAGGTCAAAGCTAGAGAAGGAGTGAGTGTGATGATGCCAAGTCCCTACCTGGTAACAGCAAGTGGCAGAAATTCAGTCTGATGTAGTTCAAGAGAAATGCAGATTGTAGAGTCATATAATTTGGAAATACAGGGATGGTTGGTAGTTTTAAATGTCCACATGTGCTTTGTGGAAACTGAACCTAATTCTCCTCTCCTTGAGCACGGGCTGAATTAATGGCTCACTTCCAGCGAATAGAATACAGTGTCAGTACCGTGTGTGGTTTTGGACTGTGACTCCTTATTTGCTCTCACTCTTGGATCACTCATTCTCGGATCACTCACTCTGGGGGAATCATGTCATGAGGATAGACAACCCTATGGAAAGATCCATTTGGCAATGAACCAAGGCCTTTCTGCCAATGGCCATCTTTGGAGTAGATCCTCTAGCCCCAGGAAAACCTGCAGCCTGACCCATCACTGGACTATAGCCACATGAGCTATCCTGAGCCAGAACCAACCAGCTAAACCACTCCCAGGTTCCTGACTCTCAGAAACAGTGGGAAATAACATATTGTTTTAAGTTGCTAGGCTTTGGGGTAATTTGTTATGCAGCAATAAATAACTGATGAAGGAGGACACAGTTTCAGACATGGCTATATCCTGGCACTCAAAAGCACTCTGTTATTCTCTGTTTTTCACCTTAGCTTTCCAAGTCCAAATCTGTTTTGTTTTGTTTTGTTTTGTTTTGTTTTGTCCTCAAAACAGCTCTCTGCATGTGATATAGGAGATAGCCTCAGGTAATCATAAGCTCACATCCTTATGATTCATGATTCAGGTGAGAGATTCTGTTTTTTCTAGGCTCCATATATGACAACTTAAGAGAATGTTCTTATCTGGCTCTATTGAGTCATGTGTCCACCATACATTCCCTGTCTTGGGGGATACAGAGTCATTGCTTGAGTCAGCTTTTCTGTCTACTCTTGTGGCCACATGTGGAGTCTCATTGTTAGTATCCTTCTCCCAGTCTCAGGGGATGTGGGAGAGGTAATTCCCTCATAAGCAGGGTGTTATTTTCAGAGGAGATGAGTTAGGAGTATGGGTCAGGAGCATATGAGAGATGTCTGGCACAGTGAAATCAAAGGGGATCTACAAAGAAGATTCTGATTTTTTTAATTTACAACTACCCTTTCAGAGAAATCTTGATAATGTTAAATACCTGACGCAGGTGTTGAAAAAAATCTCAGTATCAACTTTTAAAATCCAGTAGCACCACTGCTACTATCTAGCAATCTTGCTTGCCTATTCCAGATGAGCTCAAGAACCAAGAAGTAGGTAGACACAAAAGTAGAATGGGTTTTATCAATAGATATGCTCTCTGGTACTGTATCAGAGCCCCATTTTTTTTTTAAATCTACAATTCTTAGAAACTGAATGTATAACTCAGGATAGGAAATCCTGGGAGCTCACCATACCCACAGTCCACTCCAGAGAAGCAGCTGCCAGTGTTTCCTAATGTATAGCTAGTAACGAATACAGTGGGTATAATCTGCTGACTGCTTTACTGTATGTTCCAGGCCCTCCATGCCCAATTCCAGGGAATTGGCTTATGTGATTGTAGGGAGTAAGTCCATTGGGCCAGCAGTCACTAAGGGAAGATCATGAGCAGGTTGGAACCTGCAGGCCTGGGCTGAAGCTCCTGTCCACAGGCAGCAATTTCTCTTTTCTTCTCCCTGCTGCCTCCACCAACCATAGAAAACCTAAGTTTTCTTTTAAAGCCTCCCAATTATTTAGGTCCATCTACTCAGGATAACTTGACTTCCAACTGATTAATTGAGGCCCACACAGGATTATCTTCATAACTTAAAGTCAACTGATTAGGGACTTTACCATATCTGGAAAATCCCTTCATAGCAGCACCTAAGTTAAGATTCATTAAATAAGAGGGGGCTGTAGTTAAGCCTAGCCAAGTTGACACATCAAAAAAACATGATGGTGCTTTATAGAATTATCACTTTAGTCCTTGTAATAATAATAGAACTATTATTATTTCCATTTTATAAATGAATACAGACCTAGGAATGTTCAGCAATTTGCTCAAAGGCTCAAGGGAAATGACAGAACTGGGCTACCAAACCAGGCCTTCTGTTTTCCAAATGTGAGCTCTTTCTACAATGCTGTTTTGTGCTGGCCACATCTGGTTGGGCCTTATCTAGACACTAGAACTAGAGGCAAAGTCAGCTATCCATAGAGGACCAATGACTTATGATGTGGTCTGGTGTGATATCTCTGTTCAGATGGAATGGCCCCAGCTGGGTAGTGATTAGGAGATGTGGTCAGATTCTCTGTGTTGGAGAGTTTGAAAGTGAGACAGAGAAAGAGACAGAGACATAAAGGGTTGTAGAATTCCAGATTCACACCAAGAGAACTGTGGAGGAAATGTGGGGCATTGGAAGCCATGTACAGAAGAAACAGAGAGAAGAGGGAATAGATTGGAGTAAAGGGGAAAAGAATAATTGGGACAACATAATTGGGAGAGGATCTTGAATTAAGGTGGTGAAGGCAGATGTCTCATGGGATGTCCTGGAGGAGCACTGGCTCCATTCTTAGATTGCATGCGTGTGTTCTTCTCCAAGCTTGCTTAGTAGTGGAGTGGCAAACATGATTTACTTCACTTGAAGAGTTTTAAGAAGAAGGTTTAAAGGGATATTCAGCAGGTAAGTCTGGCAAGGGTATGAAAAATCTTAGTAGTTCAAGCCTTTAGCCTGGACTTCTCCTGAAGTTTCCACAAGGGTGCAGGACACAGGTGGTATTTACCTCTAACAGGCCACAACTCAACACATCCAACAGCCTTGCTACTTGGGGTGGTCCATCATAGGCATCACATGGAAGCTTGTTGAGCATGTAGGTAGTCAGGCCCCACCCACATCAAAATCCAAATCTGTAATTTAAAAGAGCCTTGACTAACTTGTGTGCACATTAAAATTCAACAGGATACTTTATTCAGGCATAACAGGCTGCATCTGAACATTCTAAATCCTTTTACCTGGTGATGACTGCCCTAAGGGAATCCATAGTTTCATCCCATCCGTTATGTGAACCCCCACTCCATCTCCCCCACGGAGAATATGGAAACTGGGTCAGAAGAGCTGGCCCATGAACCCTGGACAATATTCTAGTTCCCCATGGGAACCAGCATTGGGAATGCTGAGTCTTCTTAATTTTCTTTTTTGTGTGTTTTTATATCATCCTCCATTAACTGAGAAAGCTGAGTGTATGACTGTCCTTGCAACCTAATGGATTGTGACAAATAGCCTGAGTAATTTAATTTGCAAAGCCACAGGGATTATAACTATGGTAAATTAAACATGGGGAGTAGGGCTTTTAGAAATAGGTACACTGAGACCAAGAGGAAGCTGTTGACGACAGATAAACCACTCCTGATTACAATAACCTGTGCTATTTTATGTGGGTGAAAATAGCCCACAGGCCTCCCTCAACAGGAACTGTGGCTCTTTCTGTTTTGCAGAATGTACAATACATAATGGTGATAAGGAAGGCTGAGTCATAAGAGAAAGGTTTAGCTGACTATAGCATACTGATTAGGAAGGTAGAGAAGTTTAAAATACATTTTTAAAAGATTTTCAATAAATACAATGACAATAATACATAATTTGGGGCTTATATAAAACTTCTCTCTGAAAAACAGATTTCCAGCATGACTCATTCTCCAGGCCTCTAGAGTACAAGGTGTATTGAGATGCTTACCACTACTTCCCACCCTCTGAGACTGTGTCTCTTGTGGCACCAGGGGAAGCAGCTACGGGTGCTACTTTGTCCTTTCCTTATCACCATGACTTATTTTTCCCAGCTGGATTCATTAAATTCGCTCTCTCAAGAACATGAAATTGGGACACATAGCCTCTCACTAGGCATGTGAGTTGAGAAGCCATATGAAGATGGGTTGGGTCTGATAATATTTGCCAAAGCACAGAAAGTTAGCTGAAGAGAAAATGTGAGGTAAAAAGCACTCAAGCCCATGGATTTGGAAAGCAAAACTTCCTCAGTTTATCACTCGTTCTAATCCTTCTTGAGGTCCTATTATACTACTTGCTTTGGGTACCATGAAATACCTTGTCTCCCCCTCCCCCACATACACAAATTCCACTATTTTTGGTTAAGCTAATTTGAGTACTGTCTGCTCCTTGCAAACAATTGTTCCTTGTGGAGGATAAGAGGCTATTCTCTAAAATCTATGATGATTCCTAGTATTTTACCAGCAATAGGTCATGGTGGCTAAGGGGCAAAATGGGGTACAGAGGACAGAGCATAGAGGAGGAACTCACCATAGTCAGTTGGGCCAGACTGGCAGCAGAAGGTATGGTGATCAAATGGCAGGCCACAGATACCAGGCTGGAATCCCAGGCAGAGGTCAATGACTGAAGACGCATGATGGGTAGGAGGACCTAGGAATGTGCCTGGCCACAGGGTTCAGGCTGGACATAGGAAATAGGCTGAGGATGATTTGGAAGCGGCACCTGAGGTTGGGGCACAGGTGTAAGAAGGTTTGCCTCCCAGCAATGAAAGGGACAGTTCTGTCTGGTCATAGCAGCTATTTTAGGGTAGGTCAGAAGAAGGGATGCTGTGGCCTGGAGACCACAGCAGAGGCTTGGGCCTTCTCAGGACCACCAGAGACACCAGAGATCATAACTTCCATGTCCCCTGGCTCTATGGTTGAGCAATTTTCTTTGGAGTGCAGGCTCTTTCTTTCTAGGCCACTTTATACCAGCTATCCATTCATGTGGTTAGGATCTCTTCTGTAAGTCTAATTCTCTCTTCTTGGAAAAAAAACAGTATATTGTTTTTATTGTTTTTTTCCCCTCCAAGGTTAACCTAATCTTGCTTGTGGCTTGTTTGCACCCATGTGATACTTGGTCCAATTGGTATCTCTTAAGCCTGGTGTTAAAGCCAACCAACATTTTTTTTTCTTTTTTAATGTTGGGGTTTGTCCCAGGCAAAGTTCTGGCTAACTGCTGAGAATCCATTGCAATTAACTTTAAGTAGCCTTTGTCAATTCTCAAGTTTTTGTCTTGATTTTTGTTTTGTTTTTTCCTTGTTGTCTGTGACTGCAGAGGGAAGAGAAAGTAAATGTCCTGGGGGTTATGTATATGTATGTATGGGTGTGTTGCTACAAAATTTGTAGACTGTGTTTTAAAGAATTTCTCAAAAATTTCAAATTTTTGAAATTCATGCACTTGGACAGTGGGAATGTTCACTGTTTTGACATTTATTAAGATGGAACAATTTTAGCTATTCAGGTACTTTAGATTTTATCCCTGCTGCCAACTTTTGACTTATTATTTATTATTCTGATTTTCATGTGATAACAAATTAGGTTTTGACAGACAATTTTAGATTATATCTTCCTTTTCAGAAGCATATTAATTTTTGAATTTTTGAAATTCTCTGACAAATAATCATGTATCTTAGGCATTAACATCAACTATCTCTATAAAAAAGTAAACGGGTTCCCATCTACTTTATTCAAATGACCTGTATTTCTTAGAATGTATTGGTTTTTTTTATTTTTATTTTTTTAATTTTTTTTCCAATGTTTATTTATTTTTAGGACAGAGAGAGACAGAGCATGAACGGGGGAGGGGCAGAGAGAGAGGGAGACACAGAATCGGAAACAGGCTCCAGGCTCTGAGCCATCAGCCCAGGGCCTGACGCGGGGCTCGAACTCCCGGACCGCGAGATCGTGACCTGGCTGAAGTCGGACGCTTAACCGACTGCGCCACCCAGGCGCCCCTCTTAGAATGTATTGTAAAACATTCATTTATTTAACAGCCATGTATTAGGTATGTACTTTATTGGCACTATGCACAGGGACAGGGCTTGACTCTTCTAGAAGTATAAAACTGTAATTAAGAGCAAGGGCTTTAGAGGTTGTCTTAGGACAGGTTCCCCCAGAAGCAGATCCTAATGTACAAGTGCTTGTACATTATTTGTTCATGAAAAAAGTGCTTCCCTGGGAGACAAATAAAGGAATTGGGGCAGCAGACCAGTAAGAGGAGGAAATGAAGCAAGGACTTCGCAAAGTCTCACACAGGTAGGCTTCACCCTGAAACTGCTCCACCCCACAACAGTCAGTAAAAAGGCATCTCAAGGGAGCAGGGCAAAGCATCAGTATTACTTCTTAAAGAGTCAGAGTTTGAATGGACAGCCAAAAATTAACAGTTAGATGAAAATCTCTAGGGTAAATATCGAAGAACAAAGTAAGCAAAGGAAATAACAGAGGAAGAAAACATAGAATTGAATCTTTTAATTAATGTCCTTCAAGAAATAAGAGAAGATTATTATATCCATGAACAATAGGCTATCAAAAGGGATATTTAGGAATAAAAGAACAGTTTTAAATTAAAAAAAAATATGATGGCTCAAATAATTCAGTAGAAGGGTTGGAAGGTAAAGTTCTCCTTTCCCAGAAAGTAGAACAAAATATAGAGAAATGGTAAGAAAATTAGTAGATCAATCCTGATTGTCTGTCATCTGATAAGTTAGAATTCCAAAAAAAGAGAAGAGGGAATAAAGGAAAATTTTCAGAGAAATAAGATGATTTAGAAAAGCAGATACACATGAGCCTTCAGATTTTCAAAGGTCTTGTTACCACAAGGTAACAAGGTCTGTGCTCAGACCCATGAATGAAAAATGATTTACAAGAAAGCATACCATTGTAAAATTTCAGAAAATTGGAAATAAAGAGAAGTAGAATTTTTTCTGATAAATTGGAAAGGGGAAAAGATTACATACAAAGGTTAATGAATACAAATGGCATTGACTTCTCAACACAAACACTGGATGCAAAAGGCCAATGGAACAATGCTTTCAAAACATTTTGCCACATAAGGACCTGTGCATGGTTGTTATAGTCATTGCCCAGGTCACAGTCCACTACCACCACAAGTGATTTGGTGATGACATACCTGGAAATTATTTCTAACATCCTAATGGCACCCAATCATCACAAAGAACAGCTTTTGAAATAGGAGCCCCTCTGCTTGCAGGCTTCTCTTCCCAATCTTTATTAGAGCTGAGAAGCATGGACTTCTCAAATCCACAGTTAGGGACTGTCACAGGTTTTTAAAAATAGACCTTCAGGAAGGGTGGGGCTGTAGGAGGCAAACGGCAGCAAGAAAAGAGAGACAGTAGTCTTATGTAGAGGGGTATCCCCCATTACCACTTCAGCAAGACAGACTTTTCATCAAGCAATGCTAGACTACAGGGATGAAGATGCTAACTGGACTAGAGGTGTGGAGGAACAGCAGAATCTGAGTATGGTACATAGGAGGGTGATCCCTCAGCAACCTGGCAACCATGAGGAGGTGGTGAAGGAAAGACTATTTCTGGTTCCAGCTGGTAGCCTGGGACATGCATTCTTATATAAGTAATGTACATAAAGAAGGTACCAAAATTTGGGACTATTCTCCATTGTCCTCTTTCCCCTCCTTCTTTAACCACTGATACTATGGGCACTTTCTAAATTTCTTAACATACAGCATCATACAGCATCAGTCTAAATATAGATTTTTCTCTTTTTAAAGAAGCCACAGAATGCAGTCTACAAACCAAGTATGAAGTTATCAGGCATATCCGAAACACCTATAGCTTAAGAATTAGAGGTTTGTTTTTTTTTTCCCAGCCACATACAGTCACAAACCATTACAATATTAAACACAGTTCTATTCACAAAGTAGTTCTTATTTCTTTACTTGACCTTTGCCTCCAACTCTGGTTTTATGGTGTGGGTGGCATGGGATGATGTGTATTTAGGTGAGAGGCACAGGCAATCTAGTATTTGGTGTCTGGTTTCAGGGTGGTGAGGCATTTTCTGCTTCTCTGGTTCCTGCCCAGCTCCTGTGAGAATCCAGAGCAACTCCAGGACCATATGGGGGTGGAAGGGACAGCATGCTAGTAATGGACTTGGGAAAGGTTTCAAAGTGTTTGTGGATGCTGCATGACAGGGATTAGAATTAGAATCCTAGTTCTATGCTTTTCTTTGTGGTTGGATGATTCATTGGCAAGTGTGGATTTACAGAGAGAGAGAGAAGAGAAGGGAGGAGAGATCATGGGGTATATAGACTCAAGTGTGTACCCTTTGTGGTATTGATTGGATCTTGTCTGGAGAAGCCATGTTAAGTTTTCAATGCTTTTTTTAAAGAGGAAAAATAAGGAAAGAGAATAATTTAGAATGGAGGTAACAATATATTAAAAGTCAGGAGACTTGCATGTTCATCCTGACTGAGATATTTACCAGATTTTCACTTTGGGCAAGTCCCTTTTGGTCTTGGCTTTACTGTTTTTAATCTAACCAGTTGGAGTGGATGAACTCTGAAGTTCTTTATTTTTCTTCTATACTTGTTTGCATAAAGACTGTGGGACAACAGAAATACTGAAGCAATTAAGAATGGAAGGGTGAGAAAGAAGACCTACATACAGATGGCCAACAGACACATGAAAAGATGCTCAACATTACTGATCATCAGGGAAATAGAAATCAAAATTACAGTGAGTTATTCACACCTGTCAGAATGTAGAATGGCTAAAATAAAAAATGGAAGAAACAAGTTTTGGCAAGGTTGTGGAGCAAAAGGAACCCTCTTGAACCACTGGTGGGGTTGCAAACTGGTGTAGCCAATGTGGAAAACAGTATGGAGTTTTTTGAAAAAGTTAAAAATAGGACTATTCTATGATCCAGCAATTGTACTACTGGTATTTACACAAAGAATAAAAAACACTAATTCAAAGGGATACATGCACCCCAATGTTCTAGCAGCATTATCCACAACAGCCAAATTGTGGAAATAGCTCAAGTGTCCCTTGGCTGATGAGTGAATTATGTATATTATATATACATGTTATATATAATGGATATATGGATATATATCATTCCATATATATAATGAAATATTACTCAGCCATAAAAAAGAATGATATCTTGCCATTTAAAATGACATGGATGGAGCTAGAGAGTATTATGTTAAGTGAAATAAGTCAGTCAGGAAAGACAAATAACATATTATTTCACTCCTGTGTGGAATTTAAGAAACAAAACAAATGAGAAAAGAGAAAAAGATAAAGAGGGAGGCAAACCAAGAAACAGACTCTTAACTATGGAGAACTAACTGATAATTACCAGAGGAAAAGTGGGTGGGGGGGATGGGTTAAGTAGGTGATGGGGATTAAGCAGTGTTCTTGCTGTGATAAGCACCGTGTATTGTATGGAAGTGTTGAATCACTATATTGTACACTTGATACTTATATTACACTGTGTTAACTAACTGGAATTTAAATAAAAACTTAAGAAAAGAATGGAAGGGTAAGGAAAGCAAGGGATTGAGAGGTTGAGGGACAACATCAGAGAAGAGAAAGGGTCAAGGATAAGGAGGAGATGAAAAAATTTAATTTCCTGTATTTATAGGAAAGCCATATATGATTGACTGGATTTTCATAGAAATATTTTGAGGAGTAGAAGAATATTTATAAATGTTAATGAAAGGATATTGAAAAGAAACTCTTAGGGGCAGTTGGATGGCTCAATTGGTTAGGCATCTGACTTCAGCTTAGGTCATGGTCTTGCAGTTCGTGGGTTCAAGCCCTTGTGTCGAGCATTGTGCTGACAACTCAGAGCCTGGAGCCTGCTTCTGATTCTGTGTCTCCCTCTCTTTCTGCCCCTGACCCACTCATACTCTGTCTCTGTCTCTCTTAAAAATAAACACTAAAAAAAAAAAAAAAAGAAAGAAAAGAAACTTTCTGTGTGATAGGCCCTACAGGCCCTAGTTGTCTTAGGACAAAGCAGCAGAGGGCAGGTGTTTATAAATCCAGCATCGAGGTTAGATCAGCTATGTGGGATTTTCACAGCAGGTGGTGAAAAACAAGCTTTATAGCCTTTCATCCAATATGCATTTTTTGAGTAAGAAAAATTGATATTTATTTTTTTTTTTATTTTTTTTTTCAACTTTTATTTATTTTTGGGACAGAGAGAGACAGAGCATGAACGGGGGAGGGGCAGAGAGAGAGGGAGACACAGAATCGGAAACAGGCTCCAGGCTC
>NW_024412377.1:114332172-114387611 GCF_014898765.1 Herpailurus yagouaroundi | reverse complement strand
AAGTCGGACGCTTAACCGACTGTGCCACCCAGGCGCCCCGAAAAATTGATATTTAAAAAATAAGAGAAAGAGCAAGATAAAGAGTATGTTTGGTAAATTGTCTGTATGTTGGGATTCTTTCTACTGCTGAGTTGCAACATCAGGAGAGTATTTGGGTGCTTCCTTCTGCCTTCAGCCTAGCCGGAAGGCCTGTAAGGAGACCAGTCAGAAAGTGTGATACTAGTGCCTGGATTTGGGGGTAATACTGGGCTGCTGCCTGAGATACTTGGAAAATAGACTCAATATAAAAGACTGGCTGAAGCCACACAAAGGGCAAGAGCAAAGTCTGCATGTTCACCATTTGACGTGAACTCCCCATGGGCTAAATGCAGGTCATGAAAGGGAATCAGGCTGGTGAATTCTGAATAGACACTGTAGAGGCAGAGGGGTTCTGGAAGCATGAGGCTGTGAGGTTCATTGCCGAGGCAGGAACTGATGTGAGGGAGGTAGCAACGGGTCAGGCAAAGGAGATGAATTAAGGACCTCTGAGGAATCCACAGATGTGCCCCTAAGAAAGAGAGTTTGCTGTGATCACCCATTGGATAACTAAGAGCATCAACATTGACCAAGTCAAGTAGGTCTTTTTTTGCCTTCATATCATTTCTCCTGTCTTCTTACAACCCTGGGGATTTGAGTGTGGAGTAGGGAGAAGCTGACAGAAGAATTGGGTTTATTCTCCTTTCTTTCTCCCAGCAGGTTTCCACACTCAGGCAGGCCCAAGCTAGAGGAATACAATTTGCTGCCCTATTTTAAAATACAATTCCAGGTTATTATGAGAGGGCTAAGTGGGAGACAGACAGCACTATCTCCCATATTTTCTCCTAGAAGTCACAAACTGAGCATGCACAGCAATAAACGTAGTTTTATAAGCTTGTCAGTGTACTAAGCAGCATAAAACAGTGATCTATTAGTACTAAACCTTAAATTAGATACTGGATTTTAGAACAACTCGGGGACAAGAGCCAAACAAAGAAGTTTCTTCTAAATCTATAGCAGCTCCAAGCAGCTGAGAGCTACCAGCCCATAGTCTTATGAACAGATATTCTGGGATTCCTATTTATAGAGGCTATCTTGTCACGTGGGCGAGCCACATTTTTCTGGCATTGTTCCTTACCGTATAATGGAGCTTTACTTTTGGAATATCCAATTCCTTTCAATAAACTTGAATAGGTTTTTAACCAGACCAGCATTGAATCATGGATTGAAAAATGTGAAAGACTATCTGGTCTCTAACTTCCTCATTTTACAGAGAGGGACATTGAGGCCTAAAGGATTAAACATTTATTAGTTACAGAGTTAGGAACACATCCAGTCTTCTTGACTCCAAGTCTTGTGCCTATAACATAAATTTAAACTAAAGATTTTGTCTTGTTTTATTTGGAGTGGGTGAGATTTGGAGATGAGAGGAGCTGAAAGTAGGTTTTATTTTTTTATCCATGCCATTAAACAAATTAATAGTTTTATAGTGTCTAAGGTTTCTATATTATTTTTTAAAAATATTTATTTTTGAGAGATTGAGAGACAGAGTGTGAACAGGGGTGGGTCAGAGAGAGAGGAAGACACAGGATCCGAAGAAGTCTCCAGACTCTGAGCTGTCAGCACAGAGCCCGAAGCAGGGCTTGAACTCTCAAACTGTGAAATTATGACCTGAACCAAAGGTAGTCACTTAACTGAATGAGCCACCCAGGCACCCCTAAGGTTTTTATATTATTTAAATAAATCAGAGGGGAAAAAAAGATTTATGTTTTCTCAGCACTCAGCACTCATATTAGTAAAACTACATTTAGGATGGCATGGTATGAGTAACTTCTAGAGAGACTCAGCCTTGATCATCAGGTACAGTCGGAATACACGTCATTCGTCTATCAGTTGGCCATCAGTTCTGACACTTATGAGGTTTGTGACTCTGCATAAGTCACTAAAGTTTTCTGTAACTGTTTACTCTGTTGGTAAAAACAAACAAGAAACAAAACAGGACAAAAAACAAAACATAATGAGCCAGATTGGCTCATATGTCAATGATCTTTTAAATTATAAAACATTTATAAACAAGAACAAAGTATTACAGTTGTTTTCAGTGGTTACCATGTGGTAATCCTAGAGAGGCATCCTCTTCCATAGATACCTATTACCAGGGTCATTGCATGGATGGCATTTGTAGGCTGGTCTATAGAGTTGTGCCCTAGGGATACAATTGGCTTAGACCACAGTACAAATGGTGTTTCAGTGGCTTTGAGCTATGCTGGAAGCCTGTTAACTGTATGTGTTTATCTCCTGTTAGACTCTTGGAACGCACACTGTGTAGCCATAGGCATACTCTGCAGAACATCTTCCTGCTTAACATTGCCTTGGTAGAGTGCCTCTTGACTTTTAAAACTTCAGAGAACACACTTATGTCTTAAATCAATATTTTTGACCCATGTTTAAAAATTGCATTTATTTTCCTAAATTACAACAAAATACTTTTTATAAAATGGTTTCTAGAAATTTCTTGAATTTATATTTTAAACTCAACTGATGGGAAGTCAAAAATCACATGAGGACTGTTTGAAAATGTACCAAGGGAGGGAGCTTCAAGGTATTAAGAGAGACATTTGGGTGTTCATGGTCCTAAAAGAGGCATCAAAGTGTCATACATCATGTGAGCTGATGACTGCCAGGTGCTATTGTGTGCTCTGCTGGTTCTGAGCATGTTTCCACAGTGACTGACATTGCTTGTCCAGTGTAACAACTTCTGTGCTTTAACAATTCCTCTGTATGAGTTTTTTTCAAGGGCTCTTTGACAGTCTCTTAATCTGTCTTTTCAAAAGCAGCCTACTTTGCAAGAGCAATAATTTTCACTTTGGCTTCAAACCTCTCTTCAAAGTCTGACATAGGCCACAAATTACAAGTTTGCTTTCTTACATGCTTTCTTCATCTTCTGTGGAGAAACTTTTTGCCATTATTTATTGCTGAACTCTAGAATTATTCTTTACTTGTAAATATTTGATTCCAATGGAAATAATGCAGTGCCCAGCAAAACAGCTTTACCTGAGCTTCCCTTGAAGACTGGGGGTAGCCATATGACAGAATTCTAGCCAATGAGATATAAATGGAAGTTGTTGAGAAAGCTCCTCAAAAGAGAAGCATATTCTTCTATTGACTCTGGCATTTCTTCCTTCCTTTTGCCTGAAACATGGACGTAATGGCTGGAGCTTCAGCAGCCATTTGTAGATCATAAAAATATGAAGGTTACATTTCAAGGATGGTGAACCAGAAGACTAAAAAGAGCCTGAATATCTGATGACATCAGGAGCACCATACTGGACCTGGATCAGCTCCCTTTGGATTTCTTTTATATGGGAGAGCAATAAATCCCCAATATGCTCAACAGTACTATTTGGGGGGGGTTGGAAAACAATTTCTAAGTGATAAATTTATCTTGCCTACTTTTATCTACATTTTCCTCAGATAATTCCCCCCAAGCCTAATTTACAATGATCTTACTTGCTTCAGGCAAGTCCGGTTCTCCATTTCCTTCAGGACTTTTCTCAGAACCACCTCTTGTAAGAGACCTATTACTCCTCTTCTTCCTCTCTAATCAGTCCTATAATTAAAAATGATTAAAAATGTTTTGATGTAGGAATCAATCTCTCTTATGTATAATAATATTCTTTTCTAAAAGGGTCACTTTTGTGTGGTTTATATCCCTCAAGATGGAAGGACCTTGGGAACAGATTCTATTCTAGTTCATCTTACTATCTTCCACTACTCTGCAGCAATCAACGCTAGCAAAGTGGCGAGTATCTAAAAAAAAAACCAAAAACCTCTGAGTACTGATTAAATGCATTTTGTCAAATCCAGAGAAACATGGAGTGAGGATTGATATTTGAGTAATTCTTGATCTTGTTTTTTCATGTGAATCATATGAGTTGTAGAGCTGGTGATGGTCTTTGTGTTCCATTCTACAATTGGCTTCAACACTCTCCATTTCCCACAGAATAAGGGAGGACTTCTGCTTTTACAGGAGTCCCAAACCCAATCTGTCCCTGGGCTTCTCCCGGGGTTTTTTTAGGGCCTTCTTCTTCTTCTTCTCTACTCCCCCACCCCATCCGTCTTCTTTTCCTTTTTCCTGTTAACTTTATGCAATCCTTTTTAAAAAACAAAACTAGAAAATAAGAGTTTCAAAATGCTATGAAAAATTATTTATAAACCTAACCTTTCACAAGTCATTTCTTTGCCTGGAAACAAGCCCTTTCATGTGACTCACCATTTTATACTTGTCACTCACATGGTTCCTCAAATTCTTTTTTTTTTTCCAGGAGGTTTTCAGTGGACTGACAGCATGATGAGCAGTTTATTTAGCATTTATTCATTCAGTAAAAATGTATGGTAGCCTACTATGTGCTCAGTACTGTCAGATGCTTTTGGAGGGTGTGTGTGCGTGTGTGTGGGGGGGGAGGGAGTCAAGTATAAAATGAAGTTTGATTTTTGACCTGAAGGAGTATACAATTTGGTTAGGGAATTCCCATCCACAGAAAATAGTAAGGCTACACATCTTATCATAAAGAGGTTTAAGATTAAGTGCATCCTGTCTCTAGCTGCCTACATCATGTCTACTCCTTTCTCCTCACCAAGAAGGATAAGCAGTGAGCTCCTGAATTGCCTACTGAATCTCTCCTTACTGGTCCGTTCATTTTCCACACTTACTCTTTATTTGCTCATACTATGAGTTATACATTATCAAATCCATGCATTTGTAATTGGATGATTATTTCAAATGTTAATACATCAATCAAAGAGCAGGTAATAAACCCTTATATGGCTAACATTGGGTTGGATATTTTGGGCAAAAGGGATGTGGTCTTGCCTTTTTTCTTCAACACCTCTTTGACAAGATTTTGCTGACTCTGTCCCATTCTTGGCAGAGTTACTCATTCATAGCAGAGTTTCCATAGCAGTGATAATGATGATTAATGTTAATTAAACGTTAGTAAGTGCCAGATACTGTGCTAAGTACTTTACTTGAATTATCTCTTTTAATTATACCAACAAGCCAAAGAAATATGTATTCTTTTTCTTCTGATTTTACAGATGAGATATAGTTAACCACCCTGACCAAGGCTGTACAACTAGTAAATGGGAGAAACATCCCAATGTGGGTAGTTTAGTATAATCACCTCCAGTTCCAAGGTGAAGGGACTGTGTCAGTATGTGTGGGCTACAATAATGAGATACCACAGATTGCATGGCTCAACCAGCGGAAATTCATTTTCTCACAGTTCTGGAGGCTAGAAAGTCTAAGATTAAGGTCTGGCAAGGTTCTGTGTCTTGTGAGAGTGTTTTTCCTTGATTGTGGATAACAAATATATATACACTGTGTCCTCATTGGTGGAGAGAGAGAAAGCTCTCTTTTGTTTGTTCTTATCAGGGCACCAATCCCTTCATGAACACCTATCCTCACAACCTCATCTAACCTCAATTACTTCCCTGAGCCACCATCTTCAAATATCATATTGGGAATTAGGGCTTCAACATATAAATTTTAGGGGGATACAAATATTTAGTCCCATAGCAGAAACCAAGGCTTAGGGAGATTATATAATATAGTCAAGGTCAGAGTTATTAGGTGGTGGGTCAAGGACTGGATCTCAGACTTCTGGAGGCAGATGGCCTCTATGTTTCTCAGAGTCAAGAAGGAAAGAGGATAAGAAAGAACAAGGAAGATACATGATACTGTCAGATGTTTTGGATTACCAAACAACATTGCAGTTCAGGGCAACTTAACCCTGATAATTATAAAAATAAACATCTCTTTTGCCTCAACTATATATTTTCAGTGTTGGTACTTACACAGAAATCAACCTTCTTTTCTTCATCTGATTCAGTCAATGAATGGTAATGTTTTAGTGAGGCTGTAGGTTCTTGCCAACTTTTCAATATTGTATCAGTCAAAATTTTGACAGGAAACAGATGGCACGTTAAGATTGGGTAATTCAAGAGGAGTTTGATGAAAAGTATTTTCACAAGAATGTGGGCATGGCTTAGGAAAAGCACCAGGGATGGTGTGTGCCCTATGCCAATATGGATTCCTGTTACTTCTGCCAAGGCTAAAGGAATAAATGGAAGGAGAGGTAAGGGCAACCCAGAGAGAGTTGTGTCCAGAGGGCTTCCTGGCTGGCCCTGTGGCCTAATCTGGAGGAGTGCAGCCACCCCACGGCCCAGCATGGGCACCTCCAGGAATAACCACCCACCCTCTCTTCCTGCTTCTGATCTCCCGACCCTGTTTCCCACTGGCTGAGTCTGACAATAGCCAGTGGCAAGGAGTTATATTGAAGTATTATAAGATATCAGCCTTGTGGGGCTGAAAGCAGGGTTCAGAAGGATAGGGAATAAACTAAATGGAGACAGAGAGAGAATTCATCACAAATACTGTTTTTCAATGAGGTAGAGATATAGGATGTGATTCTCAGTGCCATTTAAGTTGTTCTGCCTTCTTCTGTTAAACCTTATACATGGTAGGTAACCTAGCAGTTGGCATGGTTCATCTTCATACGTGAAAGGAGAGAGAAGTGGGGGGAAATAGGATGTTAGACATCTTCCTTACCCAACAGTAGTGGAGAAGTAGATATTCCATTCTAGCATACTCAAGAACTTGGTTTAGTGTTACTATACTTCTTTTTTTAATGTTTTTTTTTATTTTTGAGAGAGTGAGAGAGAGAGAGAGAGAGAGAGAGAGGAAGAGCGAGCAGGGACAGGGCAGAGAGAGAGAGAGAGAAAGAGAGAGAGAGAGAGAGAGAGAGAGAATCCAAAGCAGGCTCTGTGCTGACAGTAGAGAGCCCAGTGTGGGGCTCGAACTTACCAACTGAGTGATCGTGACCTTAGCCAAAGTCGGATGCTTAACCTACTGAACCAATTAACAACACTGTTCAAAATAAACGCAGGTTTCATTGATTGGGCAAGTGGTACTTAAGATTAAGTTTTTGATGAGAAATTCAAACCAGTTTATGAGAGAGTATTTTGTAGAAACAACTCTGGCAGCGAGTCTGAAGAGATTTGGTATGATAAACTGTGGCTTTTGTTTCTATACTCACAGGAACCAACAGTCCCTGGAGCCAGGGGATAAAGTGTTGGTGTCTAGCTTGCCCCTCACTAGGGCACAGTGAGTGCAAATCAGAATACTCAGCCTCTTCAACTGTGAACTGAGGAAGATAATCTTGCCTCCCTCAAAGAATCCTGAAGACATGGAGCACAGTGTCTGGCACAGAGGAAGTGTTTGGTAAATGTTAGATACTCTAGCTTGGGTGAGTTAAGGAATCTGGCCAACAAACAGCAGACGATCCTTTTCTAAATACAGAAATGATACCTCCGTGAGAATGCTGCTTTTTTAAAAGTAGCAAGGGGACATGAGCTTCCTCCTGAAAATAATTAATTATGGATACTTTTGTGGTCTATGATACAACACAAATAAGTAAATCAAAATTTGCCTGGAATATGTGGAAACTGAGAGTCATAAGTGCCCTGAGAGGTATCTAAGCAGGATGGAGGTTAACTGAGAAGCAACGGCAGGAGGGGTGGGGCAGGGGAGGAGGAGAAGCTGCTTTTACGTGACCAGGGGGATTTTGCTACCGGCATGGCAGCCAATTCATACCTTGAGGGTCAAATGCAAAGAAGATACACATGACCGTCACTCCCATGACTATAGGAGACCCAGGAGATGAGTTTTCCTTTACTGCAGTCCCCCTACTTTTACGCTTCTGATAACCTGGTGGGGTAGAGAGGCATGATCAAATGCTCCCAAACCCTATGACATAATGAAATGGTTGATCAGTACAGAAAAGGGAGTTCCTTTTCCTTTTCTTTTTAATTAAAAAAAAAAAAAAAGATGATCTCTACGGAAACTTAACTAACTTAATAAGCCTCAAATGTTAACAACAACAACAAAAAACTCGCTAAAGAGGAAATACCGTCATCACAGTATTTCAGTTTAAGCAGCTCAGACTATTTTTAAGAACTATTACCAAGAACACTGTTTCTCAGACTCATAGACTGGGCTTTCCCACTCTAGTTTCCTCTTTTTATTTGGTCTCAAAAACTCTAGCCCTTTGCCCTGTCTTTTGACCTTTTAATCTCATGTTGGAGAGTTATCTCTTTCTGACTGTTGGATTTTCTGCCAAGGAAGTTCGCTTTCTATTCCCCTCACATTTTTTTTTTTTTTTTAGTACCACTTCCATGTCAGTCCACCCTCATAAAGGCAGTGTCCTGTGATTAGTAAACCTTAAGTCTAATTCTTATTAATTTCTAAAGAAAGTAATATAGACTTTCTTTCTTTGGCTTCTTTCCAAATTAAATTGGTTAATTTACTCTCTATAGAGTTAGTTCTATTATTTTCTGCACTGCTCATCCCTTTTTTAGAGAATGCTTTTCTGTGCAATGAAAAATAAATTTTTAAATGTTTATTCATTTTTGAGAGAGAGAGAGAGAGAGAGAAGCAGAGAGAGGGAGACACAGAATCCAAAACAGGCTCCAGGCTCTCAGCTGTAAGCACAGAGCCCGGCACGGGGCTTGAACTCACGAACCATGAGATCATGACCTGAGCCAAAGTTGGATGCTTAACTGACTGATCCACCCAGGTGCCCCCGTGCAGTGAACATTTTTAAGAGTTTGTGAATTTATAAAACCAGAATTAGAACAAGGTTTTTTACTTGTTTCAGCATCAGATACCATTCAAAGAAGGTCAAAATGAAGCTTCTTAAGACCATACTGTGGGGAAAGATAATTTTTTGTTTGTTTGTGGTAATGGAAAAGTTATTATAGTAATACCTATGTATTTTTTAAATTGAAATATAATTAGCATACAAGATTTTATTACTTTCAGGTGTACAATATAATGATTCAGTAATTATATACCTTACAAGATGGTCACCATGATAAGTGTAGTTGTCAACTGTCACCATACAAAGTTATTGCAATATTTATTCACTATATTCCCTATGATGTACTTTTTATCCCCATGACTTCTTTATTTCATAAATGGAAGTTTATACCTCTTAATCTCCTTCACCCATTTTACCCATCCCTCATTCCCCTTCCCTCTGGTAACCACCAACTACCAGTTTGTTCTCTAGGAGTCTGTTTTCATTTGTTCATTTACTTTGTTTTTTAGATTCCACATATAAATGAAATCATATGGTATTTGTCTGTCTGTGTCTGACTTATTTCACTTAGCATAATACCTAATACCTTGTAGGACCCTCTAGTTCCATCTCTTTTGTCATGAATGACAAGATTTCATTCTTTTTTTTTTTTTTATAGCTGAGCCATATTATATCTTATAAATATATATCACATATTCTTTATCCATTCATCTATCAGTAGATGTTTAATTTGCCTCCATAATTTGGCTTGTAAATAATGCTGAAATAAGCATATATCTTTTTGGATTAGTGTTTTAATTTTAATTGGGAAAAATTTTTTTTGAGGGCCCTGAATGAAGTGGCACTGAGAAACAGAAGGAACTCTTATACACCACAAGTGCCAAGTAGGTCTAAGGGCAAACATTGCCCTTGAATGAAACACCTGTTTTAGGATGATATTACTCATGGTGCATCCTGGGAATTTGGGGAAGAAAATTTCTTCCTCCTCTTGGAAGCAGTGAGATTCTGCTTCCTAAAGAGAAGTAGGTAAGAGGAAGTGGAAGAGTTTGGTACATTGACTATGGGATGTGGAACATGCTATCTGAAGACAGTTTGAAGGAGGCTGACAAGGGTCACTCAGTAGTTGGGATCTATGAACCTAGATTTCAAGCTTATATTAAAGATTTGGGATCCATAACTTTGAAGTGATTTTTTTGGTTTTCTTCTTGTATGCCAAGGACTGAGGAAAATGTTGATTTACAGAAGAGAGCTGAATGATTAATTGATCCAGAGGCCCTGTAGCACCTCTGCTGAGCAAGCTAGACGATCCAGTCATATTCATTGCTGACTGAGGATGTGGAGAAACTGGTGCAGAATGGTTTTCTTTTTTTTTTTATTTTTTTATTTTTTTTATTATTTTTTTTATTTATATATGAAATTTATTGTCAAATTGGTTTCCATACAACACCCAGTGCTCATCCCAAAAGGTGCCCTCCTCAATACCCATCACCCACCCTCTCCTCCCTCCCACCCCCCATCAACCCTCAGTTTGCTCTCAGTTCTCAACAGTCTCTTATGCTTTGGCTCTCTCCCACTCTAACCTCTTTTTTTTTTTTTTCCTTCCCCTCCCCCATGGGTTCCTGTTAAGTTTCTCAGGATCCACATAAGAGTGAAACCATATGGTATCTGTCTTTCTCTGCATGGCTTATTTCACTTAGCATCACACTCTCCAGTTCCATCCACGTTGCTACAAAAGGCCATATTTCATTTTTAATCATTGTCACATAGTATTCCATTGTGTATATAAACCATAATTTCTTTATCCATTCATCAGTTGATGGACATTTAGGCTCTTTCCATAATTTGGCTATTGTTGAGAGTGCTGCTATGAACATTGGGGTACAAGTGCCCCTATGCATCAGTACTCCTGTGTCCCTTGGATAAATTCCTAGCAGTGCTATTGCTGGGTCATAGGGTAGGTCTATTTTTAATTTTCTGAGGAACCTCCACACTGTTTTCCAGAGTGGCTGCACCAATTTGCATTCCCACCAACAGTGCAAGAGGGTTCCCGTTTCTCCACATCCTCTCCAGCATCTATAGTCTCCTGATTTGTTCATTTTGGCCACTCTGACTGGCGTGAGGTGATACCTGAGTGTGGTTTTGATTTGTATTTCCCTGATAAGGAGCGACGCTGAACATCTTTTCATGTGCCTGTTGGCCATCCGGATGTCTTCTTTAGAGAAGTGTCTATTCATGTTTTCTGCCCATTTCTTCACTGGGTTATTTGCTTTTCGGGTGTGGAGTTTGGTGAGCTCTTTATAGATTTTGGATACTAGCCCTTTGTCCGATATGTCATTTGCAAATATCTTTTCCCATTCCATTGGTTGCCTTTTAGTTTTGTTGGTTGTTTCCTTTGCTGTGCAGAAGCTTTTTATCTTCATAAGGTCCCAGTAATTCACTTTTGCTTTTAATTCCCTTGCCTTTGGGGATGTGTCGAGTAAGAGATTGCTACGGCTGAGGTCAGAGAGGTCTTTTCCTGCTTCTCCTCTAGGGTTTTGATGGTTTCCTGTCTCACATTCAGGTCCTTTATCCATTTTGAGTTTATTTTTGTGAATGGTGTGAGAAAGTGGTCTAGTTTCAACCTTCTGCATGTTGCTGTCCAGTTCTCCCAGCACCATTTGTTAAAGAGACTGTCTTTTTTCCATTGGATGTTCTTTCCTGCTTTGTCAAAGATGAGTTGGCCATACGTTTGTGGGTCTAGTTCTGGGGTTTCTATTCTATTCCATTGGTCTATGTGTCTGTTTTTGTGCCAATACCATGCTGTCTTGATGATGACAGCTTGGTAGTAGAGGCTAAAGTCTGGGATTGTGATGCCTCCTGCTTTGGTCTTCTTCAAAATGACTTTGGCTATTCGGGGCCTTTTGTGGTTCCATATGAATTTTAGGATTGCTTGTTCTAGTTTCGAGAAGAATGCTGGTGCAATTTTGATTGGGATTGCATTGAATGTGTAGATAGCTTTGGGTAGTATTGACATTTTGACAATATTTATTCTTCCAATCCATGAGCAGGGAATGTCTTTCCATTTCTTTAAATCTTCTTCAATTACCTTCATAAGCTTTCTATAAGATTTCTATAAGCTTTCTATAAGATTTCCTTCATAAGCATACAGATCCTTTACATCTTTGGTTAGATTTATTCCTAGGTATTTTATGCTTCTTGGTGCAATTGTGAATGGGATCAGTTTCTTTATTTGTCTTTCTGTTGCTTCATTGTTAGTGTATAAGAATACAACTGATTTCTGTACATTGATTTTGTATCCTGCAACTTTGCTGAATTCATGTATCAGTTCTAGCAGACTTTTGGTGGAGTCTATCGGATTTTCCATGTATAATATCATGTCATCTGCAAAAAGCGAAAGCTTGACTTCATCTTTGCCAATTTTGATGCCTTTGATTTCCTTTTGTTGTCTGATTGCTGATGCTAGCACTTCCAGCACTATGTTAAACAACAGCGGTGAGAGTGGGCATCCCTGTCGTGTTCCTGATCTCAGGGAAAAAGCTCTCAGTTTTTCCCCGTTGAGGATGATGTTAGCTGTGGGCTTTTCATAAATGGCTTTTATGATCTTTAAGTATGTTCCTTCTATCCCGACTTTCTCAAGGGTTTTTATTAAGAAAGGGTGCTGGATTTTGTCAAAGGCCTTTTCTGCATCGATTGACAGGATCATATGGGTTTTCTCTTTTTTTTTTTTTGTTAATGTGATGTATCACGATTGATTTGCGAATGTTGAACCAGCCCTGCATCCCAGGAATGTATCCCACTTGATCATGGTGAATAATTTTTTTTATATGCCATTGAATTCTATTTGCTAGTATCTTATTGAGAATGTTTGCATCCATATTCATCAGGGATATTGGCCTGTAGTTCTCTTTTTTACTGGGTCTCTGTCTGGTTTAGGAATCAAAGTAATACTGGCTTCATAGAATGAGTCTGGAAGTTTTCCTTCCCCTTCTATTTCTTGGAATAGCTTGAGAAGGATAGGTATTATCTCTACTTTAAACGTCTGGTAGAACTCCCCTGGGAAGCCATCTGGTCCTGGACTCTTATTTGTTGGGAGATTTTTGATAACCGATTCAATTTCTTCCTTGGTGATGGGTCTGTTCAAGCTTTCTATTTCCTCCTGATTGAGTTTTGGAAGAGTGTGGGTGTTCAGGAATTTGTCCATTTCTTCCAGGTTGTCCAATTTGTTGGCATATAATTTTTCATAGTATTCCCTGATAATTGTTTGTATCTCTGAGGGATTGGTTGTAATCATTCCATTTTCATTCATGATTTTATCTATTTGGGTCATCTCCCTTTTCTTTTTGAGAAGCCTGGCTAGAGGTTTGTCAATTTTGTTTATTTTTTCAAAAAACCAACTCTTGGTTTCATTGATCTGCTCTACAGTTTTTTTAGATTCTATATTGTTTATTTCTGCTCTGATCTTTATTATTTCTCTTCTTCTGCTGGGTTTAGGCTGCCTTTGCTGTTCTGCTTCTCTTTCCTTTAGGTGTGCTGTTAGATTTTGTATTTGGGATTTTTCTTGTTTCTTGAGATAGGCCTGGATTGCAATGCATTTTCCTCTCAGGACTGCCTTCGCTGCATCCCAAAGCGTTTGGATTGTTGTATTTTCATTTTCGTTTGTTTCCATATTTTTTTAAATTTCTTCTCTAATTGCCGGTTGACCCACTCATTCTTTAGTAGGGTGTTCTTTAACCTCCATGCTTTTGGAGGTTTTCCAGACTTTTTCCTGTGGTTGATTTCAAGCTTCAGAGCATTGTGGTCTGAAAGTATGCATGGTATGATTTCAATTCTTGTAAACTTATGAAGGGCTGTTTTGTGATCCAGTATATGATCTATCTTGGAGAATGTTCCATGTGCACTCGAGAAGAAAGTATATTCTGTTGCTTTGGGATGCAGAGTTCTAAATAGATCTGTCAAGTCCATCTGATCCAATGTCTCATTCAGGGCCCTTGTTTCTTTATTGACCATGTGTCTAGATGATCTATCCATTTCTGTAAGTGGGGTGTTAAAGTCCCCTGCAATTACCACATTCTTCTCAATAAGGTTGCTTATGTTTATGAGTAATTGTTTTATATATTTGGGCGCTCTGGTATTCAGCGCATAGACATTTATAATTGTTAGCTCTTCCTGATGGATAGACCCTGTCACTATTATATAATGTCCTTCTTCATCTCTTGTTACAGCCTTTAATTTAAAGTCTAGTTTGTCTGATATAAGTATGGCTACTCCAGCTTTCTTTTGGCTTCCAGTAGCATGATAAATAGTTCTCCATCCCCTCACTCTCAATCTAAAGGTGTCCTCAGGTCTAAAATGAGTCTCTTGTAGACAGCAAATAGATGGGTCTTGTTTTTTTATCCATTCTGATACCCTGTGTCTTTTGGTTGGCGCATTTAATCCATTTACATTCAGTGTTATTATAGAAAGATATGGGTTTAGAGTCATTGTGATGTCTGTATGTTTTATGCTTGTAGTGATGTCTCTGGTACTTTGTCTCACAGGGTCCCCCTTAGGATCTCTTGTAGGGCTGGTTTAGTGGTGACAAATTCCTTCAGTTTTTGTTTGTTTGGGAAGACCTTTATCTCTCCTTCTATTCTAAATGACAGACTTGCTGGATAAAGGATTCTCGGCTGCATATTTTTTCTGTCTAGCACCCTGAAAATCTCGTGCCAATTCTTTCTGGCCTGCCAAGTTTCAAAAGAGAGATCAGTCACGAGTCTTATAGGTCTCCCTTTATATGTGAGGGCACGTTTACCCCTTGCTGCTTTCAGAATTTTCTCTTTATCCTTGTATTTTGCCAGTTTCACTATGATATGTCGTGCAGAAGATCGATTCAAGTTACGTCTGGAGGGAGTTCTCTGTGCCTCTTGGATTTCAATGCCTTTTTCCTTCCCCAGTTCAGGGAAGTTCTCAGCTATTATTTCTTCAAGTACCCCTTCAGCACCTTTCCCTCTCTCTTCCTCCTCTGGGATACCAATTATGTGTATATTATTTCTTTTTAGTGTATCACTTAGTTCTCTAATTTTCCCCTCATACTCCTGGATTTTTTTATCTCTCTTTTTCTCAGCTTCCTCTTTTTCCATAACTTTATCTTCTAGTTCACCTATTCTCTCCTCTGCCTCTTCAGTCCGAGCCGTGGTGGTTTCCATTTTGTTATGCATTTCGTTTAAAGCGTTTTTCAGCTTCTCGTGACTGTTCCTAAGTCCCTTGATCTCTGTAGCAAGAGATTCTCTGCTGTCAGCTATACTGTTTTCAAGCCCAGCGATTAATTTTATGACTATTATTCTAAATTCACTTTCTGTTATATTATTTAAATCCTTTTTGATCAGCTCATTAACTGTTGTTATTTCCTGGAGATTCTTCTGAGGGGAATTCTTCCGCTTGGTCATTTTGGATAGTCCCTGGCGTGGTGAGGACCTGCAGGGCACTTCACCTGTGCTGTGGTGTATAACTGGAGTTGGTGGGCAGAGCCGCAGTCAGACCTGATGTCTGTCCCCAGCCCACCGCCGGGCCACAGTCAGACTGGTGTGTGCCTTCTCTTCCCCTCTCCTAGGGGCGGGATTCACTGTGGGGTGGGGTGGCCTGTCTGGCCTACTTGCACACTGCCAGGCTTGTGATGCTGGGGATCTGGCGTCTTAGCTGGGGTGGGTAGGCAAGGTGCCCGGGGGCAGGAGGGGCAGGCTTAGCTTGCTTCTCCTTAGGTGATCCACTTCAGGATGGGCCCTGTGGCAGCAGGAGGGAGTCAGATCCGCTGCCGGAGGTTTGGCTCCGCAGAAGCGCAGAGTTGGGTGTTTGCGCGGAGCGAGCAAGTTCCCTGGCAGGAACTGGTTCTCTTTGGGATTTTGGCTGGGGGATGGGCGGGGGTGATGGCGCTGGCGAGCGCCTTTGTTCCCCAGCAAACTGAGCTCTGTCGTCAGGGGGCTCAGCAGCTCTCCTTCCCTTTGTCCTCCAGCCTTCCCGCTTTCTGAGCAGAGCTGTTAACTTATGACCTCCCCGCCGCTAAGTCACGCTTGCTGTCGGAACACAGTCCGTCAGGCCCTTCTGCTTTTTGCAAGCCAGACTCGGGGGCACTGCTTGGCCGGTGAGCCACCCCTCCGCCCCGGCTCCCTCCCGCCAGTCCGTGGTGCGCGCACCACCTCGCCGCCCTTCCTACCCTCTTCCGTGGGCCTCTCGTCTGCGCTTGGCTCTGGCGACTCCGTTCTGCTAATCCTCTGGTGGTTTTCTGGGTTATTTAGGCAGGTGTAGGTGGAATCTAAGTGATCAGCGGGATGCGCGGTGAGGCCAGAGTCCTCCTACGCTGCCATCTTCCCTCTCCAGCCCACATCTTCTTTATCCATTCATCCATCCATGGACATTTGGGCTCTTTGCATACTTTGGCTATTGTTGATAGTGCTGCTATAAACATTGGGGTGCATGTGTCCCTTCGAAACAGCACACTACTAAATTCCTAGTAGTGCAATTTCTGGGTCGTAGGGTACTTCTATTTTTAATTTTTTGAGGAACTTCCATACTATTTTCCAGAGTGGCTGCACCAGCTTGTATTCCTACCAACAGTGCAAAAGAGATCCTCTTTCTCTGCATCCTTTCCAACATCTGTTGTTGCCTGAATTGTTAATGTTAGCCATTCTGACAGGTGTAAGGTGGTATTTCATCGTGGTTTTGATTTGTATTTCCTTGATGATGAGTTAATGTGAGCATTTTCTCATATGTCGATTGGCCATCTAGATATCTTCTTTGGAGAAGTGTCTATTCATGTCTTTTGCCCATTTCTTCACTGGATTATTTGTTTTTTGAGGGTTGAATTTGATAAGTTCTTTATAGATTTTGGATACTAACCCTTTATCTGATATGTCATTTGCAAATATCTTCTCCCATTCTATCAGTTGCCTTTTAGTTTTGCTGATTGTTTCCTTCGCTGTGCAGAAGTTTTTTTATTTTGATGAGGTCCCAGTAGTTCATTTTTCCTTTTGTTTTGCTTGCCTCCAGAGATGTATTGAGTAAGAAGTTGCTGCGGCCAAGATCAAAGAGGTTTTTTCCTGCTTTCCCCCAGAGGATTCTGGTGGCTTCCTGTCTTACACTGAAGTCTTTCATTCATTTTGAGTCTATTTTTGTGTATGGTGTAAGAAAGTGGTCCAGGTTCATTCTTCTGTATGTTGCTGTCCAGTTTTCCCAGCACCACTTGCCGAAGAGACTTGTCTCTATTCCACTGGATATTCTTTCCTGCTTTGTCAAAGATTAGTTGGCCATACGTTTGTGGGTCCGTTTCTGGGTTCTCTGTTCTATTCCATTGATCTGAGTGTCTGTTCTTGTGCCAGTACCATACTGTCTTGATGATTACAACTTTGTAGTATAGCTTGAAGTCTGGGATTGTGATGCCTCCTGCTTTGGTTTTCTTTTTTCAGTATTGCTTTGGCTATTCAGGGTCTTTTCTGGTTCCATTTAAATTTTAGGATTATTTGTTCTAGCTCTGTGAAGAATGCTGGTTTTATTTTGATAGGGATTGCAGTGAATATGTAGATTGCTTTGGGTAGTATTGCCATTTTAACAATATTTGTTCTTCCTATCCAGGAGCAGGGAATCTTTTTCCATTTTTTGGTGTCTTCAATTTCTTTCATAAGCTTTCTATAGTTTTCAGTGTATAGATTTTTCACCTCTTGGTTAGATTTATTCCTAGGTATTTTCTGGTCTTTTGTGCAACTGTAAATGGGATCAATTCTTTGATTTCTCTTTCTGTTGCTTCATTGTTGGTGTATAGGAATGCAAATGATTTCTGTGCGTTGATTTTATATCCTGCAACTTTGCTGAATTCATTAATCAATTCTAGCAGTTTTTTGGTGGAATCTTTTGGGTTTTCCATATAGAGTATCAAGTCATCTGGAAAGAGTGAAAGTTTAATCTCCTCCTGGCCAGTTTGGATGCATTTTATTTCTTTGTGTTGTCTGATTGCTGAGGCTAAGACTTCCAATGCTATGTTGAATAACAGTGGTGAGAGTGGACATCTCTATCTTGTTCCCGACCTTAGGGGGAAAGCTCTCAGTTTTTCCCCAGTAAGGATGATATTAGCATTGGGTCATTCATATATGGCTTTTATGATCTTGAGGTATGCTCCTTCTAGCCCTACTTTCTTGAGGGTTTTTATCAAGAAAGGATGCTTTTGTCAATTTTGTCAAATGCTTTCTCTGCATCTACTGAGAGGATCATGTGGTTCTTGTCCTTTCTTTTATTCATGTGATGAATCACTTTAATTGTTTTGTGGATATTGAACCAGTCCTGCATCCCCGGTATAAATCCCATTTGGTCATGGTATAATTTTTTTAATGTATTGTTGGATCCAGTTGGCTCATATCTTGTTGAAGATTTTTACATCCATGTTCATCAGGGAAATTGGTCTATTGTTCTTTTTTTTTTTTAATTTATTGTCAAATTGGTTTCCATACAACACCCAGTGCTCTATTTTTTTCCTTTTTCGTGGGGTCTCTGTCGGATTTTGGAATCAAGGTAATGCTGACTTCATAAAATGAGTTTGGAAGTTTTCCTTCCATTTCTATTTTTTGGAACACCTTCAAGAGAATAGGTTTTACTGCAAAGTAAACAATCAACAAAACTAAAAGGCAACCAATGGAATGGGAAAATATATTTGCAAATGACATATCAGACAAAGGGCTATTATCCAAAATCTATAAAGAGCTCACCAAACTCTACACCCAAAAAACAAATAATCCAGTGAAGAAATGGTCAGAAAACATGAATAGACACTTCTCTAAAGAAGACATCCAGATGGTCAATAGGCACATGAAAAGATGCTCAACGTCACTCTTTATCAGGGAAATACCAATCAAAACCACACTGAGGTACCACTTCACACCAGTCAGAGTGGCTAAAATGAACAAATCAGGAGACTGTAGACTCTGGTGAGGATGTGGAGAAATGGGAACCCTCTTGCACTGTTGGTGGGAATGCAAATTGGTGCAGCCACTCTGGACAACAGTGTGGAGGTTCCTCAAAAATTAAAAATAGATCTACCCTATGACCCAGCAATAGCACTGCTAGGAATTTACCCAAGGGATACAGGAGTGCTGATGCAGAGGGGCACTTGTACCCTAGTTTTTATAGCAGCAGTTTCAACAATAGCCAAAGTATGGAAAGAGCCTAAATGTCCATCAAGTGATGAATGGATAAAGAAACTGTGGTTTATATACACAATGGAATACTACTTGGCAAAAAGAAAGAATGAAATATGGCCTTTTGTAGCAACGTGGATGGAACTGGAGAGTTTTATGCTAAGTGAAATAAGTCATACACAGAAAGACAGATACCATATGTTTTCACTCTTATGTGGATCCTTAGAAACTTAACAGAAGACCATGGGGGAGGGGAAGAGAAAAAAAAAGTCAGAGAGGGAGAGAGCCAAACCATAAGAGACTTAAAAACTGAGAATAAACTGAGGTTTGATGGGGTTGGAAGGACAGGGAGGATGGATGATGGGCATTGAGGAGGGCACCTGTTGGGATGAGCCCTGGGTGTTGTATGGAAACCAATTTGACAATAAATTTCATGTTAAAAAAAAAGATAATAGATGTTAAGTCTTCTTTAAATGTTTGGTAGAATTCACCTGGAAAGCCATCTGGCCCTGGACTCTTGTTTTTTTGGCAGATTTTTGATTACTAATTTGATTTCTTTACTGGTTATGGTTCTGTTCAAATTTTCTATTTCTTCCTGATTCACTTTTGGTAGTGTATATGTTTTTAGGAAATTTTACATTTCTTCCAGATTGTCCATTTTATTGGTGTATAATTTTTCATAATATTCTCTTATTATTGTTTTTATTTCTGCTGTGTTGGTTGTGATCACTGCTCTTTCATTCTTGTTTTTTTTTTCTTTGGGTCCTTTCCTTTTTCTTTTTGATCAAGCTCGCTAGTGGTTTATCAATTTTGTTAACTTTTTCAAAGAACCAGCTTCTGGTTTCATTGATCTGTTCTACTATTTTTTTGGTTTTGATAGTATTAATTTCTGCTCTAATCTTTATTATTTCCTGTCTTCTGCTGTTTTTGGATTTTATTTGCTGTTCTTTTTCCAGCTCCTTAAGGCATAAGGTTGGGTTGTGTATCTGAAATCTTTCTTCCTTCTTTAGGAAGGCCTGGATTGCTATATACTTTCCTCTTATGACCCCTTTGCTCTGTCCCAGAGGTTTCCAGTTGTGGTGTTATCATTTTCATTGGCTTCCATATACTTTTTAATTTCCTCTTTATCTTCTTGGTTAGCTCATTCATTCTTTAGTTGGATGTTCTTCAGTCTCCAAGTATTTGTTACCTTTCCAAATTTTTTCTTGTGGTTGATTTTGAGTTTCATAGCACTGTCTGAAAATATACATGATATGATCTCGATCTTTTTGTACTTACTTAGGCATGATTTGTGTCTCAGTATATGGTCTATTCTGGAGAACTTTCCCTGTGCACTGGAGAAGAATGTATATTCTCCTTCTTTAGGATGAAATGTTCTGAATATATCTGTTAAGTCCATCTGGTCCAGTGTGTCATTCAAAGCCATTGTTTCCTTGTTGATTTTTTGATTAGATGTCCTGTCCATTGCTATGAGTGGGGTGTTGAAGTCTCCTACTATTATGGTGTTACTATCGATGGGTTTCTTTATGTTTGTGATCAATTGATTTATATATTTGAGTTCATCCACATTTGGTGCATAAATGTTTACAATTGTCAGGTCTTCTTGGTCTATAGACTCCTTGATTATGATATAATGCCCTTCTGCATCTCTTCATACAGTCTTTATTTTAAAGTGTAGATTGTCTGATAGAAGTATGGCTACTCTGTCTTTCTTTTGTTGACCATTAGCATGATAGATGGTTCTCCATCCCCTTACTTTCAATCTGAAAGTGTCTTTAGGTCTAAAGTGGGTCTCGTGTAAACAGCATATAGATGGATCTTGTTTCCTTATCCATTCTGTTACCCTATGTCTTTTGATTGGAGCATTGAGTCCATTGACATTTAGAGTGAGTACTGAAAGATAGGAATTTATTGCCATTATGTTTCTTGTAGAGTTGGAGTTTATGGTGGTGGTCTCTGGTCCTTTCTAGTCTTTGTTGCTTTTGGTCTTTTTTTTTTTAATTTTTTTTCCCCCTCTGAGATTCCCCCTTAAAATTTCTTGCAGGACTGGTTTAGTGGTCACAAACTCCTTTAATTTTTGTTTGCCTGGGAAACTTTTTATCTCTCCTTCTATACTGAATGACAGCCTTGCTGGATAAAGAATTCTTGGCTGCATATTTTTCTGATTCAGCACACTGAATATATCCTGCCACTCCTTTATGGCCTGCCAGGTTTCTGTGGATAGGTCTGCTGCAAACCTGATCTGTCTTCCCTTCTAGGTTAGGGACTTTTTTTCCCTTGCTGCCTTCATGATTCTCTCCTTGCCTGGCTATTTTGTGAATTTGACTATGATATGCCTGTTGATGGTTGGTTTTTGTTGAATCTAATGGGGGTCCTCTGTGCTTCCTGGATTTTGATGTCTGTGTCTTTCCCCAGGTTAGGAAAGTTTTCCACTATGATTTGCTCACATAACCCTTCAACCCCTATTTCTCTTCCTCCTCTGGGACCCCTATGATTCTGATGTTGTTTCTTTTTAATGAGTCACTGATTTCTCTAATTATTAAATCCTGCTCTTTTGTCTTAATCTCCCTCTTTTTCTCTGCTTCCTTATTCTCTATAAGTTTGTCCTCTATATTGCTGATTCTCTGTTGTGACTCGTCCATCCTTGCCGCCGCTGCATCCATCCATGATTGCAGCACAGTTATAGCATTTTTAATTTCATTCTGGCTATTTTTTACTTATTTTCTCTCTGCAGAAAGGGATTCTAATTTATTTTTGACTCCCGCTAGTATTTTTATTATCGTGATTCTAAATTCTGGTTCAGACATCTTGCTTGTATCTGTGTTGGTTAAATCCCTGGCTGTCGTTTCTTTGTGCTCTTTCTTTTGGGGTGAATTCCTTCATTATTTTCACTTTGAAGGGAGAAAAGGAATTAATGAGGTAGAAAAATTAGCATTAAAAAATTTAAAAAAAATATTAAAATTAAAAAATCACACACACACACACACACACACACACACACACAAATCAAATAAATGATGCTAGATCCTAGGTGTGTTTTGGTCTGGGTGTTGAAAGTGGTTTGAGAGATTAGAGAAAAAAAAGTTGAGGGGAGAAAGGAAATCATTTGAGAATTTGAAAAAGTGAATTCACTGAAGTAAATGAAAATGAGATGATGGGAGTAAAATAGAATTTGAAAAAATTTACACAAAAGTAAAGAATAGCAGAAAAAAATAAAAATATTTTTAATAAAAAATAAAAAGAAAAAATGAATTTTTTCTCTTTTTGTATCCAAGAAAAAGAAAAGAAACGAAAAAGAAAAAAGAAAAAAAGGAAATCATTTGAAAATTTGAAAAGGTGAATACACTGAAGTAGACTAAAGTAAAATGATGGAAGTAAAATAGAATTTGCAAAAAATTATATAAAAGTAAAAAAATATAGGGGCGCCTGGGTGGCGCAGTCGGTTAAGCGTCCGACTTCAGCCAGGTCACGATCTCGCGGTCCGTGAGTTCGAGCCCCGCGTCAGGCTCTGGGCTGATGGCTCGGAGCCTGGAGCCTGTTTCCGATTCTGTGTCTCCCTCTCTCTCTGCCCCTCCCCCGTTCATGCTCTGTCTCTCTCTGTCTCCAAAATAAATAAACATTGAAAAAAAAAAAGTAAAAAATATAGTAAAAAATTAAAGAAAAATATTTTTAGTAGAAATTGAAAGTAAAAATGAAGTTTTTCCCTTTCTGCATTCAATAAAAAGAAAATAAATGATAAAGAGAAAAAAAAGAATTAAAAGGAAATGATATGAAAATCTGAAAAAGTGAATACACTGAAGTAGACTAAATTAAAATGATGGGGGTAAAGTAAAATTTGAAAAAAATTACACAAAATTAAAAAATATAGTAAAATTAAAAATATTTTTAATAAGAATTGAAAATAAAAATGAATTTTTTTCTTTTTCTGTATTCAAGAAAATGAAAAGAAGTGAGAAAGAGGAAAAAAAAGAAAGAAAATTGAATAGATTGACCTTCTAACAGATTGAAATAGGACTGAAATTGCTTTGTTTTCCCCTAGAAGTCAGATTATGAAGCACTTAATAGTCCACAAACTAAGCAGGTGGTGAGACTTGTGTTCTTGAAGAACAAGGTTGGCCCAGTTGGGTAGGGCTCAGTGTAATGGCTCTGTTTTCCACCAAATGGCGCTGCTAGCCTACTGGGGTTGAGTGTCATGGCGCTCTTAGGTGTGTATGACAGGCGTGGGAGCAGTGAAAATGGTGTCACCCAGCTACCCAGTCTTTAGTATCGGAACTCTGTTCTCCCCGATCAGCAATCGTGCGCCAGTCCTCTGTCTTCATCTTTCATCCGCTGCCCACTTTTTTACTCTCTGTGACCACGCCCTAGGCAGTACCTCTCTCCCGAGTTTTCTCTCAGATGCGGCTGACCCGTTCCACCCCTCTGTGCGAGGGTCTCACCGAGCAGTGGCCGAATGTTGGCTACACCTAGGACTGCTTGCTGGACCCTGCTGCCGATGTCCAGAGATTATGGCCAGCTGCCAGCCCACCCCAGAAAAAGTTCAGGAGATAGTTCAGCAGCAGCTTTTCAGGGATTATGGAAAATCACAACACACATCTGGCACCAGACTTCACCCTTAACGAACTTGTTCCAGCAGCAGCGATTGTGGCCATTTTCTGGGGTCTGCTGGGACCAGGTGGCTTCAACAGTCTCTACCAAATGTCCTTTCAGCAGTGGAACCACTTTTACCCTGTGGCCTAAGATCCTCCTGGAACCCATTCTGCTCCTGGGGATTCGCCCTTCTCACCAGAGCACTGCCAGGTATCAAGCTGCAGAGTTGCAGACTCTGGGCTCCCCTTGTTTACAGTCTTAATGGGATTTAAGCCCTCTCCTTTCTCCTTTCTCCCTTTTTAGTTTAGTCCTTGTGGCTATTTCCAATATTCCACTTTCTTTCCAGCTGCTTTTGGGGGGGTGCTTTTTCCGTATCCTCCCCCCCTCCCAGTCTCCATCCTCTCTCCATCCATGAAAGCACCTCCCTGCCCGTTGCGGCTTCTTGCTCCCCAAGTTTACCTCTCCGCACTGGATACCTGCTGAATTCTGTGGTTTGGGTTGTGCAGATTGCTGTGTTAATCCTCAAATCAGTTTTCTAGGTGTGCAGGATGGTTTAGCGTTGGTCTGGCTGAATTTCATGGATGCCAGACACACAAAAAACCTCCATGCTGTTCTGCCATCTTGGCTCCTCCCCCCATTTTTTCTGTTCTACATGGCGTCAACTGGGCTCACTTATGTGGCTGCATTCTTCTGGGGCTTGGTGGTACAAGGTGGTTTATTTATACATTTGGTGATTCATACTGATTGTTGGGTATGATCCCTCTTTACAGGTGGTATGCCCACTAGAATAAGTGGGCTTTATTACATAGTAGCACAGGGCTCCAAACAAGAGTGAAAGGAGAAGCTGCCTGGTCTCTTGAGGCCTGGGTCTAGAACTCAAACAGCATGAAGCATTTTTGTCACATTTGTTGGTCAACAGAAACCACACAGCCAGCCCGCATCAACTGTCTTGAACTCTTGATGGGCTTGCATCTATAAAGATGGGAATATTTATTGGTGACCATCTTTGCAGACTCATGGGAGGAAAGTGACATCAGAACTGATAACCATCATAGCCCCTCAGATACTGAGCCTAGGGCACAGAGACAAAAGCACAGGTAAACCCAATTGTTCTGGATTCCATAAGCACGTCTAGTATCAGTTTACCTCACTAAGATTTCCAGGTTGGTTTTGAAGGTAATTTGATAACAGAGATAACATATACAGAGATCTTTTTGGCTCATTCTACAGAGTAAACGTGCACAGACAAAATGAGCAGAGCAAATGCACAAATAATGACTTCATGATTCCAGAAATTATTCACCTCCAACTATCAACTAAAAGGTTGACCATTTATTTCAGGATTAAAGACACTTAGTGACAGTGGAAAACAGTTTTGGAGTGTCAGACATGAGGTTGAATCCTAACTCCATGAAGCTTTGTGATCTTGGAAAATTACATTATTCTCTGAGTCTCATTTTCCTCATCTATAATATGGGGATGATAGCACTTACTTCACAGAGTTGTTGAAAGTATAACTTATCTAGCACACAGATCACACAGATTCTTACAGAAAAATAGCTTGGAAAATATTAACTATTATTATCTTTGAATCACTTGCTATCACAATATGGCTCATGACTTTAGGGTTTCCTAAGGAGCAGACAGTCCCTCCATGACCAAATGCAGAAATTTGGGAAAAGTATGAATCTCTTCAACTCCATGGATACCCACATGGACCCTTGTCCTTTTGGTCAGTTGGCTCAGTGAAGAAAATATTTTATGTAACTTTTCTTCTTCCTCTTTTACCTATTATCACTAAATTTACTCTTTCCCAAGTTGAAAATTTAGGGACTTAGCAACTCTGTCTATTGGGGCATGGTTATACATTGAATATATCTGATGAAGCTTTCTTCTGTCCCTGTTCTACTTTTCTTGGAGAAGATAAGAATAACCAGTTAACATATAAAAAGCATATTCATAAACTATCCTGTTAAGAAGAGAAGCTATGGGGTTTTAACACTAACCATCATTATTGAATTCAATTGATTTTCCCTGTTATAAGAGCATCTGTTGGATCCTATAGCAGCATGTCCAATTTTGGTGTAAAAAAGACACTGTAGATATTGAAATTAGGAAGTACATTTCCTGACCATGTATTTCTTATTGTGTGTCCTTAGGAAATCTTTTTCCTTCTGCCCCAAAAGACAGATGAAGATTCTACATTTCTCCCTGCCAATTCTTTATTTGACTGCTAATTGCTTTGTTACCTTTGCTTTCTGAATCAACCTCTTGTCTCAGTTGCAGCAACATGAACCATCATCTTTTTTTGATATTAAAAAGATCTTCCTTTTTTAAGGAGGGAAGAGATTAAGATGCTAAATGAGTAAGAGAGCCAAACACATGCTGTTCTAGGATTAGACTTCAAACTATTTCTTCCCAGGTCTGGTTATCTCATTATTCAATAGCTACCAAGTGACTGGGCAGAATTCATTTGGACATTGTGCATTTCCCCTCTTCTAGGAAGGATAGATTTTGCTCCTCTATCCATTCAGTAAAACTCAGAAAATTGCTATTTTGAAAATAGGTGCATTGGCATTTCTAAATGATTAGGAGTCCTTGCAGAATTCCCAGAGTGCATCATCCTTTAAAGAATGTCTCTGTTAGAAGTTCTGTGAAGATAGAACATATGCTGCTCTTTGCTTCAACTGTAACAACAGAAGTGTTTTACCTTTTGTTGGATCTTTGATTGTGAAGGGGACCTTTTGTTTTTTGTCCCTTCAAATCTCTTGTCTTCTCTCACAATTTCTTAAAGACAAAAGTAATGCTGAGTAAACAAACACACAGAGAAGTGAAGTTTGATTAAGTCAACCATGAAGTAAATCCCACTTTAACTTTCATATGTAGCACCAGGGGGGTAGGAAGAATAGAGCCTCTGGGGGTATCCATTTATACTTGTGCTCTAGGCCCTCTAAATACTAGGGGTCTGCCCTATTTGACAGCAAACCCTAACTCTATACAGCTGAAGAAAAGGAGGCAAATAGGAGATTAATCTCTGGTCATGGAGAGGCGTGGGGCCACAGACAGGGCTGGAACTCTGGTTATTGCTATTGGACCAGCTGCTCTCCTCACTGGAAGATTTTTACTCAGATACAGATGGCTAAATTTTTTCCTCCAGAGACTTGTCTTCTCAGAAAAAAGTTCCAGTCCCTTACTTACTTTATTCTTGGAACTATTTGTGAGGATTAGAGTCAAAGTCTCTAAGCCCTTTGCAATTCTTCCCAGAAAGGTGCTATAAAAACATAAGATATTATAGTATAATCCTCAGAACACACTAATTCCAGAGGGTAGAGAGAAGAGACTCTGAATCATGAGTTCTGCCTGGCTTGCTCAAATGCCAGGTTTAGCTTTGAAGTGCTCTATGATTGACAGGTCAATAGCTGCTGAAAGATTAGGAGCTTTTCTAAATGGGTGACTAACTCCTAGAGGAAGCCACATACTTGACCTATTAATACCCAATTAAAATAGTTATTGTAACTGTTAGAAATGTGACCATCAATAAACTGAGGTACTCTATGTCTTAAAATTTGGTGCTATCGCTTCCTTTCAGCTACCACTGCCATCTCTCCTATTTACTGAAAATACCTTTCAAAGTTCTCTCGAAGTAAACTCGGTATTCCAGGCAATCTATAATGGGCATCTTCTTGCTCCTGAATTGTATTTCACAGTAGACTTCACATCAAACAGATGACTCCTGCAAAAAACCCAAAAAATCCACAAAGGGCAGGGGAGCCTTGTGCATCTTTTGCAACTCCACCCCAAGCAGCAAGGAAACTGCTCCACCCCCAGCCAACTCCCTTGGAGCCCATCTGCACTCCTACCTTAGGTGATGTTCAATTAACAGTTCCTTTTAAATTCACTGTCTTCCTAGTTTCCCAGCTTGCTGGCTTTTTGAAAATTTTTGTATTTAATGAATGAGCAAATGAGCTACAATTATGAAGAAATATGCACTGTGAAATATTGTTCTCACTTCGTCTAAATAAAAATAGGCAAGTATTCCGTTCTATGTCCCACTTTCTTAATAGAGTTGGAAAAGAGCTAAGAAAACTCAGAGTTCTAGAGAGTGTATATATCTTGTATGTCTATAGCTATTTGAGCAAACACTTGCCCCAAAAATCATTTGTCATTGGTAAACTATATTTACTTAAATGAACAGACCTTAGATGCTATCATATCACAGAGAAGTATTTCTCTGGATGAAGCAGAATCAGAGGAGGGGCTCTAATCCTGTGCTGTCATTCACTGTGTCTATCATCTTGGCTTCAATTCACACTACCAGTAAAAAGAAGCACTTGGGAAGTTAGGTAGATCGGTGGTTCCCAATCTGAGTGCAGAACTGGAGTCCTTGAGCTATTTAAATATTTCAAACAGCTTAACTGAAATAGTAGCTGTTAACAAAAACTGTGTCGGGGTACATAGGCTAAGCAAAAGAAAATCCCTTCACTTTTGTCTGGAATAATATCAACTCAGTACAGGTAACTGTGGTTTTCTCATGCTAAAAAGAATGAGGGAAGGAGTTAATCATTAGGTTGAATTATGTAAAATTGAGGATATTTAGCATTTATGATCTGGAAAGGCAGCAATTTCAAATGGTTCTATCTAATAATATATGTTTATGTATTTTAGCATGAGGACCTGGTATATCATAGAGGGAGAAAGCTTTGACTTTGAAATCAGCCAGACCTGAGTTCAAATCCCAGTTCTACTGGCTGTGTGATTTCTGATTACTCAGCCTCAGTTGGCTTCAGTTTTCTCATATATGAAATTGTGATTGACAGGATATTAATATTTTTTTATTAAAAATTCTTAATGTTTATCCATTTTTGAGAGAGAGAGACAGAATGCGTGTGCGGGAGGGACAGAGAGAGGGAGACAGAATCTGAAGCAGGCTTCAGGTTCTGAGCTGTCAGCAGAGAGCCAACACGGGGCTCGAAGTCAGAACTGCGAGATCATGACCTGAGCCGAAGTAAGACGCTTAACTGACTGAACAACCCAAGTGCCCTGACAGTACCTGTGTTATAATTTTTTAAATATCAAATGAGATCACGTATATAAAATACTTATCATGATAATAGGCACATAGTGAGCGCTCAATAATTCACAATCATTGGCCTCATTAAACAAAGTTTTTGACACAGAGTGCATCATTGAAAAAATAAGAGGGCTTTTCTGGTGACCTAAAGTGTGGGGACCACTGGATTCAAGAACATCTAAGATACATTTTCACTCATATGTACATATTTAAGTACTCAAGGTGGTAAAATCCATGAATCATTATCATTCTCACTGATTCATTCTGCCATAATTTCTTATGCTTTTGGCTAAGGTAGCTTTGAAATTGAAGATGCTAGATGTTCAGGTACCAGAATTGTTTGAGGAAAGTTTAGTACCCTTCAGGGTGCAAGGATCTGTGATCCTCACTCCACACCTGTAAGACACTTTCCCTTGGCTACGATAAAAAGGAATAAATGTACAACCAGGGATAAAACTAACATATTGTGTGTATATGTACATATGTGAGTGTCAAGTCTAAGGATTCTTTACCTAGCCCTAAGGGGTCATGAAAATTGGTGATATTTTTCCTAGTATTTTCCTAGTTTTATGTTTTATATTTAAATCCATGATCCATTCTGAGTTATGTTTTTTTGTATGAGGCGTAAAGTTTCATGCTTTTGACTAGAAATGTCTAATTATTTCAGTACCATTTATTGAGAAGGTTAATGATTTATACGTACCTTGGTCATAAATTAATTGAGCATATTCACTTGAATATAATTCTGATTTCTCTATTCTGTTCCACTGAACTATTCATCTTTCCCTCCACTAGTTCCATATTGTCTTGATTAATGTAGCTGTATAGTAAACTGAAATGTTCACTCCCACTTTATTTTTTTTTTTACAAAATTATTTTGGCTATTGTAAGTTCTTTCTGTTTTGGCATACATTTCAGAATAAACTTACCTATTTATGCAAAACATCTTACAAAGATTTTGATAGAAATTGTGTTAAATTACAGAACAATTTAGAGAGAATTGATATCTTTACTATGTTGAAACTTCTAATCTATGAACATAGTGTATTTCCCCAAGAATTTAGATCTTTAATCAACATTTTGTGATTATCATCATCTATATGCTATATGTGTTTTAAATTGATACCTAATAATTTTATTTTATTTTATTTGGAGTGTTTGTAAATGGTTTATGTTTTTTACTTTGGTTTCCACTGTTTATTGCCAATATATAGTAGTAAAGTTAATTTTTATGTGTTGATCTTGAATTCTGTGACCCTCCTGAACCCACTTATTAGTTCTAGGATTTTTTTTTTCCGGTAGATTCCTAGGAATTGTCTACATAGCCAATCATGTCATCTGTGAATAGAGACAATTTTATTTCTTTTTTGCCAATAGGGATGCTTTTAATTTATTTTTCTTGCCTATTGAAGTGACTAGAACTGCCAGTAATATGCTCAATAAGAATGGTAAAAGAAGATATCCTTGTCTTATTCCTGATCTCAGAGGGAAAGCATTCAGCATTTTACTATTATCTTTGATGTTAGCTATGGGATTTTTTGTAGATGGTCTTTATAAAATTAAGGAAGTTCTTCTCTCTTCGGTATATTGAAATTTTTTATAGTGAGTAAGTTTTTAATTTTATCAAATGCTTTTTCTGAATCAATTGATATGATCATATGATTTTTCTTCTTTGTCCTATTAATGTGATAGATAACAATAATTGATTTTTGAATATCAAACCTCCCTTGCACTTGTAGAATAAATCCCACTTGGTGTCATGTATCATTCTTTTTTATATATTGCTGTATTTGGATTCCTAAAATTTTACTGAGGATTTATGCTCTGCTTTTAAGTGACTTTTGTTTAGCTTCTTAACTTATTTTCCTGTGTAGCTTAAAGTTTGGCACATGCCTAAAGGCAGAAATCTCCCAAGTGGAGAGCTCACATTAGATTAGTTATCTGCCTGTAACCATAAGAGACTTTAGCTGGAAAATCATCGGAGAAAGTAACCTTAACTTTTGTGTTTCTTTAGAGCACACAAAGGGAAAATGATGTAATGAGAAAGATAAAGTGATAGTTGCAGAAACATCCCATGTACAATTTTTTCTAATTATTTATAGGCAGAGTTTAAAGATTAAATTTGAATTCATGTTGCATGTGAGACCACAGCACTCCCACAAATGGTAGCCCATAAAACCTACTTGTACATGAATTCATTTATGATGAACCCTGATTGCATGTAAAGCACCGTTCCAAGAGTACCAAGTATGAAGCTTCTTTAATAATTTCCTTTATTATGTAGCCGATGGAACTTTCCATAGCCATTGGAATGAAGATACGTACTGTATGTTTTTCTTTGATCAAATGAACCTATGTAAACACATGATCTCGTTGGGACATCAGAGGAGGATACTCAGACTCATTATTTCTTCAGTGTGTCTTGGGAGGAGAGCACTATAGGAGACAGACTTGATCTGAGCCATGTCACAAGAGTAGGGCTTTGATGGGATCTTTGTGGTCACTTTTAAGTGGCATTCAGGCCCCCCAAAAAAGGTCGCATTTTATAATCTTCAACTAATTGTGCTGGCTTTGCCTTAGTTGTTTATAATTCTGGGTCATAGGATTTAATAAGCCTCTGTATATGAACAGTAATTCATTTATGCAAACGAAATATCTCTTTGGAGGCTGGATGATTTACTAGGCAATTATCTTAATTAGCCCAAGAAAATATAGGTTTTTGGGTGAATTGCTGGTCATTAAAGGAATTCTCTTACAGACTTAGAATTCATGGGAACATTTTGTTTTTAGGAGATCTGATAAAAAAGAAACCATATTTTTGCTTTTTATATGGCTGGACCTGTAGCCACACAAAGATGTAGACTTTTCATTGATAGATGTTCAATTGATTTAGGTAATATTCTGTTTGTCCTCTGGAAAACACTGCATCATCCCTAAGCAGAAGAAGAAAAATAGCTTTGGCTTCACTCCATTTTCTAGAATAATTTTCTTCAAAGACTGATTTCAGATGACTTTGAAAGCTCTTTTCAAAGTGCTTCCTGGATATTCTCTTTAATGTTGGTGGAAATGCTGTTTGGATTGTGCCTGACACTTTTGTACACTGTTCACAATGCTTCTGTCATTTAATAAAATGTGTTCCAGGCTTATGTTCTTGAGATTCAATATGTTTATTACAGTTTTAATAGCATAAGCAGATTTTCTTTGTTATTTAATGACTGTCAGAAGAAGACAATTAATCCAGAGACAAAACAACAGCCATGGATTAATTTAAGTTTTTCCATGGTAAGTCAATGCCTGAGTTCCTATTTATGTTTTCCTGTCTACCATCTTCTTCGATAGACAGAAAATAATGAAGTCAAACTTCCAATTTTACCAGTTGTGAAAACCATTAGTATTCTGGAGCATCTCATTATGATAGGAGCATTTGAGCTTTCTGTACATTTAGCTCTCTTCATAAAATTCTTAATGAAGTTATTCCTGGGATCTCATGAAATGACCATTCTTACCAATGACATTTTCTTCTTGTTTCTAGGTTGAGTGGTCTTTCAGAGACTTCCATTAAGGGCATCCAACCAAAGCATTCACCTTTCTTTCTTAAGAAGCCCAAAGTGGTTCTCTTGATTTTTAAAGGTTCTGAGGTGTTTGATTATAAATATCTATCTTCAACTGAAAGCATGGCTTTTTTTTGTGGAGTAGTGGTTGGCACTTTTATTTCAATGACAAGGGCTGTCATCAGTGGATATTTATTTAGGAGTTAGTCCTATATAAAGCCATTGTTTTAAGTGCGAAGGAGCATATAAGTACACTGTAGGCTATTGCTTTCTATTCAGGATAATGCAATTATTTTGGATAAGTAAGCTCACATTCATCTCTACATTGGAAATTAAGTATTACCAATCTAAGCTCTATTCAAATGACAAATAGAAACAATAATGTAATTAAAGATTAAAAACATAGAATTAAATTTATGGATCAGGCAACTTCTCCAAAATCCTCTAAGTGAGAAGATTCTTGGTAAAGCTGAACTATAGAATTAAGCTATTTCTTACCTTATATCTAAGGAAGAGTTGAGTTTTCATATCCAACAGTTGTCTAGCTAGCTGAAGGGACAATTATGACCTGTTCCACAAAATTTAAATGCTTATAAAATGAGAAATTACCCGCCTTTACTTTTATAATACTGTGGTCTTATCCATGGGTTAACACAGCTCAGCAAATGTCAGACTCTTCTTGATCTTGCCAGTTAAATAGGTTCAGAGGAGTGAATGAGCAGGGGAGAGGGGAACCAGGAGCATTAATCTCTGTGCTGCTCCTTAACCTACACATGAAAAGAAGTTGCTTCTCCTCAGTGGAATAAGGAGGAATGTTGTGGCTTTGTAAATGTGTCATTCAGGTCTCCTACTGCCCGGAATGTAGTTGAAAAACTGCTTCATCTGTTCTGCTTTGAAATTCATCATTATGTTATTATATATGTTATATATAATATATATGTCACTAAGGCAGGCCCATTTTTGAGAGATAATTTTTGGGAGGTGATGTTTGTATCTTCCCATCCCCTATTTTTTTCACTGGCATTACCCTAGTAAATCTCTTTCAACTCTAATTCTGTGTTATTGTCTGCTTCTTAGAAGACTTGGACAGATTCAAGGAGCAAAATCCATAAGCTATCCACTAACACCAAACATAAGCACATACTGAAAGAATTTGGGGAAGTGTAATACTTGGTGAATTTGCCCATATCAAAAGCTATTCCCCAGGACTAAAACAAAAACAGAATTTTCTACAATGATTTTTCAAATTAACAATCGTAAATAAAGGGGATTTTTAAAAAATTTCCCAATCCATTGTAGACTGCTAATTTTGTAAAATACAAGAAAAATGGATTATTAAAAAAAGAAATGAAAGACATAAAGTAGAAGCTCCAATTTTTTATTAGAATAAACAGATACAGGAGCACCTGAGTGGCTCAGTGGGTTAAGCATCCAACTCTTGATCTTGGCTCAGGTCATGATCTCATGGTTTGTGAGTTCAAGCCCCGCATTGGGCTCCGTGCTGAGAGTGTGGAGCCTGCTTGGGATTCCTCTCTCTCTCCCTCTTTCTGTGCCCCGCTCTTGTGCACTCACTCACTCTCTCTCAAAATAAATAAACTTAAAAAAATAATAAACAGATACAAAATTACTCAGTCAAATTGCAATTCCAGTTTTTAGTTATTTTTTATTTTTTATTTTTATTTTTTTGCAATTCCAGTTTTTAAATGCTTCTCCTGGTGAACTGGTAATAGTTCTCAGCACAGGTCCATGGACCACACTTGGAGTTGTCCTGTAGTAAGGTACATGGAATTGAGTTATGTCTACTTGACAGTGGCTCAAATGGTAGAAAAGTTGAAGATTCAAACCATTAAGTTTCTGTTTTTTGAAGCTTTGGAGTTTCCATATGATAAAGGGCTGGTTTGAGTAAGTTAATGAATTGACTGGTTTCATTGGAGGGAAACTATCATGCTGTGGGCTTAAGAAGAAGGATGGTGGTTTAGGTTTTGGTCATAGGGAAATATCTGGCTTGTGGTTTACCACAAGAATATTTCTTAGTCTTTTAAATTTGTTCAGGGCAGATACATCAGAATCCCCACAGATTATTAGCAATTTTAGAACCTGGGGGTGGGGAACCACTTTTTCCCTGACCCTAATTCCCCCTTTCTTACCCTGGTTCCATGGGTCCCTTCATTGGAATTGGAAGCCTTGTAAAAATTTAATTCAGGGGACCTTGAGATTGAAGAGAACCCTAAGTGAATTTGTGATAGCTTAGGAGAGCATACCCCTGCCCTACTAGTTTTGCACCAATTTTTGAAGTTTACTTGAGTGCTAAACACAATTTATACAAACATATAACTTTGGTTCTCCACCTTGTGGTTAACAAAGCTGTAAGTAGAACCATATGGAAGCTTATTGATAATTTTAAAGCAGTAGAGTGCCTTCACTGGTGCCTTGTCCTTGCAATGAAAGAAGCTGCTTTTGCTTCCTTTATGACTCTATCATTATTTTGAGTGGACTCAGCGTTTTGGAGCATGTTAAATTTTCACAATGCTTTGAAGCCATTTTTATCTTCTGTGGAAGAGTAAAGTAATGTGTACCAACTGTCATTTCCTGCTGTATCGCTTAGCAGGCTCAAGCACTCCAAACTCATCATATCATATTTGCCAAATGGGCAAAGCAAGAGAAATTGAGATGGAAGGAGGTGGAGGAAAGGATGGTTTACAGTGGGGGTATTTGGTTAGAAAGAAAGAAAGCTGGCATCAAACTGTTTCCCTGCTGTGAAAAGGGGCACAGATACGGAAAGGCCGAGGTCTGCAATTCTCTTTCGATTTCTAATGTCCATAGGAGTTCACTTCTTCCTCAGCACCCTGAAGAGTTGATGGCAGCCTGGAGCTTGTAATGTACAGGACACCATCCTGGGATTCAGAGAGCCGATCCCTGCTGAAAAGCCATTTAGTAATGCAAGGTCAATAGGCAATTTACAACATGGACAGTCAGCTTGTTTTGAAGCCCCTGAACTTTGGTAGACCTCACCTTCTGCATGCTTTTTTTCTCCAAATAAAAATTACACAGCTGGAGAATAACAACTTTTCCATCATGGACAAATAGCCAGTGCTATTAAGCTGCATGACAAAGTCTCTTTCTTTTATCATTTTCTTGGATGACCCTATAAAAATACATTAAACCGAATAAAAAATAATACATCTAAGCATTGCATCCTGAACATCTGAATGAATATATTTAATTTGTGGCTTCTTTCTCTTAAGCTATGACAGCAGGAGCTTGACTAGTTATTAACCTTACAGTCCTTCACTGAGGGTCTTTAGTAGAGTTATCTGTATTCAGAAAAGAAATGGCCAAAGGAGAGCAGAATAATTTGCTGGTTTGTTAACTTAGAGCATGTGTTTCATATTTAACACAGATAAATCTATAGTCTGTGGCACCCAGAAGGGATCTCTTTCCAAACAAAACTAGGGTTAATGAAATAGCACAGATAATAAACAGGTCATATCCCAAAAATGTTTGGTGTGAGTCATCCTTAGTGGAATATGAGCCATTATCTTTTGCCATTACTAAAATTCAATGTTTAAGAGACTAAACTGTGTCTGCTGTGTGTCTAAGTGTACATATTCTTTCTGCTTAAGTTTGGTTTTCTGTTCTCCTATACTTAACAGGCTGGGTGGTTAAATATAAAGACTGAACAGAATTTTACAATTAACTTACAGAAAATGATGGCAAGAATAACTGACGGAAGAAGTGTCTTTGACAGTTTTATTTCTAGTCTTCCCAAATTTCTGTATAGGGAGATCAGAGGTACAGAAGAGATTGTAGTGTGCGACTGGAACCTGGGTTTAAATCAGGCACGGGCCAAGTGTCTACTTCAATAAATTTTTTCCTCTTGTCTCTTTTTCCTTCCACTATTTTTTAAAAAAATTTTTTAATGTTTATTCATTTTTGAGAGACAGAGACAGACAGATCATGAGTGGGGAAGGGGCAGAGAGAGAGGGAGACACAGAATTGAAGCAGGCTCCAGGCTCCAAGCCGACAGCACAGAGCCGACAGCACAGAGCCCGACACGGGGCTCAAACTCACAAACTGTGAGATCATAACCTGAGCTGAAGTCGGATGCTCAACCAACTGAGCCACCCAGGCGCCCCTTCCTTCCACTATTTTTACTCTAAACTTGATCCCGAAGAGCACAGAGCCTAGGTTATGTGTTGTTTAGAAATTATTTTGATTCAAAGTAAATACATCTAAGTAGGAAGGATGCTTCATTTATGGCACAGTATCAATGCAGCCCCTCACACCTTCTTGCTGTACAGAGGAACCACAAGATGAAGGCTTTGAACAATACAAAAGACACCCTTCCCACAAATCTTTGCCTGATTTCATGGGGGAATTCTGGAAGTTCCTGTTGACATTTCTGACCTCATGTTCATCCCATTGAAGAGGCTTGCAAAGTGGTTCTCAGCCTCCTTGCTTTTGTACCCTCAATTGCACTACATTATGCCAATAAGGTGTGATTTGAAAAACAAGAAAGGCTTTGGGAACTGATTAAACCTGTTTGTAAAAATCTCTCTATCAAGTCATTGAACAGTAAAATTAAATAGGACAAGTGAGCAGGTGGTAAATGAATAAAGACTGATGTGAAAAGTGATGTTTACATAAATAGCAGCCTAACTAATCCTTTGAAATAGGAATGTAAAGAATTTAAGATCTGCAAAACCTCAAGTTCCAGGCATTTCAAAGGCTTCTAGTGCCTTTTAACCCCTACCCCCCCATCAGCATCTTTTAAAGTTGCAAAGAACAGGATAATTTTCCTTCTCAAGGTGAGATTTAAAACTACTCTTAGATCTTGCTCAGCATTGGAATGCATACTCTCCTTGACCCAATGCAGGAACTGTAACTCTCCAAAGAAAACAAGTTGTTTTCTTTCAGCTCTCAGAACAAAAGTCACTCACACCAAAACGTCTCTGAAGAGAATGGCTTCAGAAGGCATTTTTGAAAGTGAACAGGAACTTCCTTGAAGATAAGAAAAGGAATGGATGTGGCTTAACTCCATAAAACAGATGTGTGTGTCCCTCTCTTCTCAAGTCCCTTGCTGACCCACACCTTTTTTCAATTCTGAACACCAATCAGATTTGTTACAAGTTCATTGCAAAACTTCTCCTTGTAATGAGAATGAAGTTTTTGTGCTTTGATGTGATAAATGCTTGATAGAGATTTGCTTGGAACCTAAAATTACTGCAAGAATAGCCTCAGAGTTAGCAGACAGATATCTTGGCACTCTGATTTTATATTCTGTATTTGTAAGAAAATAATTCAGAAACTAACTTTTTTTTTTGGCAGGAGGGTAGGGTGGGGAGCAAGAGGGTTTGTAGAAAAGAAAGGTAAATATTTGCCCTCTGTCAAATTCAAGAAGCATTCCAGGTCCTACCAGAAGTTTAATTGAAAAAAGGAGTTAAGTAGAGAGAGGACTAATTCTTCACCAACCATTTTCCCTTTCCTCTTGGCACACAGAATCCATTTCCCAGATTGCCTTGCAGTTAGTCACAACCATGTGACCAGTTCTGCCAATGGATGTGTGTGGGAATCATGTTGGCCCATATGGCCTTTCAAAATCTCACATGTTCTCTCTTCCTTTACCTGTTAGTGGGATACAAAAGATCAATTGGAAGACTCTGGGCCCCAAGAGGCTCAGGATCTGAATCTGAAGTCTAGTATTTTTGGGGTGCCTGGGTGGCTCAGTTGGTTGTGTCTGATGACTTTTGATTTCTGCTCAGGTCATGATCTTAGGGTTTGTGAGTTCAAGCCCTTTGTTAGGGTCTGTGCTGTCTCTCTCTCTCTCTCTTTCCCTCCCTTCCCTGCCACTTGCATTCTCTCCCTCTAAAAGTAAATAAATAAACTTAAAAAATATTATATTAACATTCACTGAGCAAGGTTGGGACAATCAAGGACTGACCAAAGTCTTGTTTGGCTTTATTATTATTTTTAAATTGAGACATAATTGACATGTAGCTATCTTAGTTTTCAGGTTACAATATATTGATTTGATATTTGTACAGTGATCACCACAGTGGGTCTATTTCACATCCATCTATTGTACATAGTTACAAAATTAGTTTTTCGTTAAAAGATCGCCTATGTGACACACAGTGGGTATAAGAGGAAGCACGACAGATATAGATGTAGATATGTGTATATATATTCTCTGTCCTGCTCATCTAATCTAGCTCATTTTGTGTTGCTCCCAGGGTCTTCATTTCCTAATGAACATTTACTAAATAACTATGTGTGCCAGGGTTTGCCCTTAGAACTGGGCATTCAGAAGTCAGACCAAGCAGGTCACATATGTGGGGTGGGGGGGGATTGCATCAGGTTCCCACAGGAATCTGGTGTAGTGTTCTGACTATGGTCATCCCATGGCCAAGAAGCCATACAATCTTTAGCCTGACATGACGCTGGCATTCAGGAGAAGCTCTGGGGTGGTGGGGAATAAAGGCAGCTGTTACCTGGAAAGCCCAGGCCTCAGTCTTTTAACCCCCTTAATGAGATCTTTAGCATATCCATGTATACACATGAATTTTCTCCTCCTCAATTGTGGGAGGCCCTAATTGTACCTATTTAGTTGCCATGAGGCTTGTCAGCATAATTCAGTTTTCATTGTGGTTGCAACTGCACCTGCTGCTGTGACTGACCCTCACAGGCAACTTTGTGGAAAGCAGACTTGCTAAATCACTACCGGGTAAGTGTGATCATGGGCTTTGTAGAGCGGAGACACAAAGCTACACTCTGCCGACCCATCCTTATGTGGCAACTGTGGCAATGTCCTGCTACTGGCCATGTCATTTTCTTGTGGCTTGTTTACAGAAGGGAAAAGCAAGGGGGAGAAGTTTACTTGCTGGCTCAGCTGCTGTCAGAATGGGGGTGACAATTTCCCTTGCTCTGACTCAGAGCCTGCAAAGGAACAGAGGTCCTCTCACTGACTGTTTTTTGCGATTTCAGGGATAGTGCAGTTCTGTTTTATTGCTCCAAGTCATAACATGAGTATAATTCTTCACAGTGGCAGATAGTACTAAAACTAAGTAAATTTAAAAGGCTAATATGTAAAAATGAAAGGCATCTTCAAACATGACTTCTTGGTTGAAAGGCCAGACATCCGGGTCTTAGTGGAGAAAGCTATTTTCAACTTGCTATGTGTCCTGTTGTCCAGTGATTTGGAATTCTTACATCAGGCCTTGTTTCTGGACTCTATCTACTTTTTCCTGACTACAGTGTTCCAGGAATCTATTGCCACATAACAAACCACCTCAAAACGTAATATCTTAGTGCAATAATTTGATATAATGTTTATGAATTGACTGTTTCTTACTTAGAGGTCTTTCATATGCTTATATTCAGTTGTTAGCTAAGACTGAAGCCATCTGAAAGCTTGACTGGGCTGAATGCCCAGATGATTTCTTTGCTCCCATGTCTGGTGCCTGGGCTAGGATGACCCGACAGTGAGTTTTGCTGGAACTGTTGACCCGAGTGCCTACATGTGTTCTCCCCAGCATCATGGTTTCTGGGCTGCTCAGACTCCTTACGTGGAAGCTTGGGACTCCAGGAAGAAGCTACAAAGTTTCTTTTGATTAAACCTCAGAAGTCATGCATCATGACTTCTTATACATTCTATTAAGTAAGTCCCAGAGCCAGCCCAGCTTGCAGAGAAGGGGCCTGAGATGTAGTTCATTGGGAGGTAGTTTTGTAGTATTTTGTATGAAACTGAAGAAGAGGTGATGGATGATAAAATCCCCAGATCTTATAGTCACTGTGCTGATGATGAGGGTCATTTAATGTAAAGTGCTCAATCCTAACAGGACTGACTAAACTTTATCTGCCAATGTCATGAACTTTACTGTATCTGCTTGAGTCTCTACTTTCTGGGAAAGCAGACAATTTACTCTGACTTGTAAAATTTTATCCATACTTTCCTGGGCAGCTTTCTCAGCAACAACAAAATCCACACTTGATCATTTTGTCACTTATAATAAAGATGTAGGGAGAGAATCATGGCTGTCTCACTTACTATAGATTTGGGTTCATCATTTTGTCAATCAACAAATGTTAGGAAGGGGCTCCATGTGGTAAGTAGCCCCTCTGTGTGGTGCGTGGGAGGGAGGAAGGACTCTAACGCATGGTTTCTGTCTTTGAGGAACAGTCAGTTCTGAAATCAGAACAAAGAAGTGAGGTTTGTGCCTTAAAAGTAAGGTTACAGACTAAAGTTTAGTTGAGAAAGCATTGAAGATAGGGGAAAATAAAGAGCATAAGAAATTGCTAAGTACAGCTTCTGTGGGTTTTCTGGCTGTCTAATCATTCTTTATCCTTTCAACTATATAGAACTTTGGGTTTGAGATTAGAGATAAGCTTATGGATATTTTCTTTCCAGTAGTTGCTGTTTCTGGCACTTGGGATAAATTTAGGATTAAGCATTTATCTTCTATATCTTCATTTATAATCAAGTTGGGTTTTGGTGTGTAGCCAATGTATACTTAAAAATTGATGCCTGGAAGAAAATAACTTAATTTAATATTAAAATGACTTATTCCATGTTGATGGTTGTTGATAGAACACAAGACATTCTCTGCCCAAAGGGACAGAGAGGTTGGAAGTGCCCAGAATCGTTAATCAATAACTGAACTAAAAGAGAATTAAATTCTTGCAGTGATGAGTATTAGTCTCTTGGGTCACAAAAATAAGAATTAGTTTTGCCTAGAAGGGAGTCATAGTTTACTGAAGAAAGCAACATATATACAGATGATATTATTATTATGATATTATGATATTTTTTTGATATGATATTATAATATAATTATGATATTATTATTATGGAGGATGTGTTATGAAGAGATACAAACAAAGAATAACTGACCACAAAAGGGTCGCAGCAACATTTGGGCAGGTTTTTGAAGGCTTAGTGGGGTATTTCCTGCAATGAAAGAAGTTTAGTGCAGGCAGAGAACCGCACATTCAGAGACATGGAATGGTGAAAGGACCCAGGATGTGAAAGGAATAGCTGGAATCACAGGGGCCTGCAGTGCAGGGTGTGTTCGTGGGATGGGTCTGGTTTGGGGTGCAGGCAAGAGAACTGGTAGTAGAGGAAGCTGGGAAGTAGGAAGGCTCCAAATGGCACATTTGGGGTGCTTGTGTTTGTCAGAAGTAGGGTTTGGATAGTTGTGGGTTGGCTAGCACATAGATCAAAAGAGGCCTGCAGAGTTTGGCCAAGTCCAACTGCTAAAAATATATGGTTAGGTCAGGATTTGGTAATTAATCTCAGATTGCTCCACATCTGGAAAATTGGTCTAGGAGGACAAAAGACAAGCAGGATGTGAGCACCACTAGTCAGAATTGAAAATGAGTCCAAGATCAGGGTAAACAGAGGCTCAAACAGCAGCCACAGGAAACTGTCAGCATTTTTTTAGTCATTTAAGACTGGCCCTCAAGGGTGGGAATGCCAGTGCTGGTAAGAGAGGAGGGCTACTTGGCAGAGACTTGATCAATGGCACAATCCAAGACACTAGGTACTAGGCATTCAGGATCTAATCAGGTTGGTCATGTGGCAATCCATTATCCAGTGAGCCCCTAGTCTCAAGCTTTCTCATAACCCCCGAGTGAGGCATTGTCTCTGGGATATGTTTAAAGGCTAAACCTGAGGGAAGAATTAAGCATCCCAGCCTTTATTGTCTAAAAGTATGTAAGACCATAGAAAAGCACCCCCCTCCTTTGTTTAATAGACAGATATGTTAGGCTCTCCAGAGAAGCAGAACCAATAGGATACGTGTATTTAGAGAAAGAGACTTAATTGAAGGAATTGGCTCATGCCATCATGATAGCTGGCAAGTGCAAAACCTTCAGGCTGGGCACCTGGGGAGAGCCAGTGTTGTAGCACAAGTCCATCAGCTGGCAGAATTCCTTCTTGCTCAGGGGAGGTCAGTCTTTTGTTTTATTCAGGCCTTCAATTGATTGAGATGAGGCCACTCCTATTATGGAAGGCAATCTGCTTTACTCATCCACCAATGTAAATGTTAATTTCTTCCTAAAACACCCTCACAGAAACATCCAGCATAATGCTTGCTGAAACATCTGGGCATCATGTCCTGGCCAAGTTGCCAAATAAATTAACCATCACAACAGGTGAGATATAAATGCGAGAGATCTAACATTTATGATTAAGTTTTACAAATGAGTAATATAAATAGGAAATAAAAAAAGGATTCAAATTAAATTAATTTGCTGGAGTACTCTTCATTCATCATAAGACAGTTTTTTTTTTTAAATTTTTTTTCCAACGTTTATTTATTTTTGGGACAGAGAGAGACAGAGCATGAACAGGGGAGGGGCAGAGAGAGAGAGGGAGACACAGAATCGGAAACAGGCTCCAGGCTCTGAGCCATCAGCCCAGAGCCTGACGCGGGGCTCAAACTCCCGGACCGCGAGATCGTGACCTGGCTGAAGTCGGACACTTAACCGACTGTGCCACCCAGGCGCCCCATAAGACAGTTTTTAATAAAATATAGATTTTATATCTGTATTTCTGTGTGTGTGTGTGTGTGTGTGTGTGTGTGTGTGTGTGTGTGTGTTTGTGTGTGTGTTAGAGAGGAGGGGGCATGTTTTATGTATGCTTTTTATGAAACCATCCTGGAGATTTTTCTTTTTACCTAACTGTATCAGTTGGACCATTTTAGCTATCTTTAATGGTAATTGGTACCATGTAAGTACTTTAATGATGATAAGTACTTTAATGATTAATGTTTCCTATGACTGACTGGTCGTCTGATATACCAGTACATGTGTCAATAGTTATAAATGTCAGTCAGCCATACTGATATGGAGGTATGGGCTAGAACTTTCCACTCTTAGTCCATGAATCAGTAGCTCAAAACAGTTGTAGACCCAATTACTTGAGTCACCTGGAAATTTGTAAGCAAGCAGAATCCTAAGGTTCTCCCAACCTGCAAATCAGAACCCACATTCAATACTTGTATTAAAATAAAAAAACAAAACAAAACAAAACATGGGTTTAGAATACCCATTGGGTGTATTACTCAAATGGCCAGCTCTCTGAAGCATCTTCTTTACTCACAGAAAATAAGAGAAAATACTGTTAAAACTCCCTTTTAAAAATCAATATATGAATCTCATCAACATAGAGCCTCTATTGACAGAGGCAGCCCATGATGGAAGGCTTTTCAATCTGGATTATTCTAAGAATTATTTTGCATCATCAATCCAACATTTGTTTTCACCCTTTAGCTCTTTTACATAGATCTCTTGAAAACCATTGATCACACATGTTAGACCCTACTTCAAATCACTCCATGCCTTACATCTAGCCTGCAGGACATGTCCAAAATTCCTTTCATTTTATTTACCATTTGATGAATGGATGTCATGTCTTCCCACAGGACTTAGAACCTTGAAGACAAGGACTGAGTCACACTTTTTCTCCATTTTCCTTGTCTACTGCTCTGTGCACAATAAGGGCTTAATTAACATTTGTTTATAGTGTAGTTTGGCCTATGAAGGAGCAGCCCATTGCTCCTCCAACCCCAAACGAATCATATTATAAGAAAACTCTGAATACGATATTTTAGTGGAAGTATTTTTCATGGCATAAACATTATCTAAGTCATTGGTAATAGCCAACTAACCAATTTCTTCATGTTAAAATTTTAAAAAGTCATTTTATGTATTTTCTGTTACATTTTAATTCACTTCTCATTTTTATTTTGATGAAAGGAAAAGTGAAAGTGCAAGATAAATGTAATTTTAAGGCATACAGTAAATTATAAAGATTTTCCTTATAAGGTTTCCCTTCAAAAGTCTACTTCATGTTTTTCTTTTGGTGTCTTTAATTTCCCTTTTCCCTTTCTGTTCTGTACCCCTGACTGTTTTGTCTCTGAATAATGACAAAATATTCACTTTCTGTGAATATCAATTTGCTACACATTTTCCTAATGGGTCAAAGCGTAAAGTTTTCAAGGTATGATTTTTTTGTGATAGTTTTCAAGGGGGAAAGGTGTCTATTTAAGCAGACTCATTAAAAGGGCCCCTTGAATAAATTATGTACAGAAGACCTTCTTTAATTTCAATGATTAAAACCAGATTGAATGATACATTTAAATTTCACAAAGCCGTCTAAAACTGTGAACACCATTGTAATTATAGAATACTTGGAGATCACCAAGTGAACCGCAAACATGCTCTATTCACTCTTTTTTTTCTGTACGGTAGATTTGAGAAACGATACGGAATCTCTCGAGGGGCATAATATCCTAACATTTATAGAGAACACCACATCAAAATAAAAAATGTTAGTGCATTACATATCTTTAAAGATGACTCTAGAATAACCTTGCCTTAAAAAAAAAAGGGGGGGTGTTACAGATGACAACACTTCCTGTTACCCATCTCTGGACCCTGATTCCCCACCTCCCACCACATACACCCCTTTGCCTTCATTCACTTTCCATCTTAAATCGGAGATGCCAGTCTCACCTGACAATACCCCTCCCTTAGGGTTGTTCAGGTTTAGCAGAGGTACTAGTACTAGACCCTTTCAAATCTACCTTTGTTTAGCCCTTCAGTTTTATTTCTCATCATATCCTCCTTCAACTTAGGATTCAGCCTTAAAATGAAGAATATTTTGGTGTTTTGTGAACATACCCTGTCTTCTTTTGCTCCAGGCTTTAGCAAATCACATTCCCAGCTCTTCTGATTCTCCCCTTAGCCAATCTTTTTCCAAGTCAGTTGCTCTCAAGACTGTCTTTACCACCCAGGGTGCTTAAACAATAGGGAAGTAACAACAAACAACTGATGCCTACACTCCATCACACCCATGAAATCTAGATGTCCTAGGCTCAGATTTATTGAAATCTTTCCAGGTTAGTTAATGTATATTAGTTAAGAACTCCTGAAGCTAAAATTTTTCTTTTCCTGTAGAAGCCATATGTCTTTTTCTTCCTCCAGGAAGTTTTTCTTGGGTTTCTCAAGACTGGGTTGGGACTCTTCATTTATATATTTTTATGTTTTTATTATGGTTTTTTTTGTGGTGCTATTAATTGCATCATTCAAAACATACCTACTGATGCTAACTATATGAATGTACAGTGCCAAGTACCTGGGAAATTGTCATGAAGAAACAAAACCAGACTGTTTTCATGAAGCTTGGTATCTAGTGATAATCACCTATTCAAACAAATTATAAATTGTGAAAAAGGCTGTGAAGTGAAAGGAAAGGATGCTGTGAATAAACAGGCTGGTGGAAGGGTAAGGAAGACATTTTTGAGGAAGTGGCATTTAAATTGATAGCTAAAGGGGAGCCTGGATGGCTCAGTCTGTTGAGTGCCTGACTTCCGCTCAGGTCATGATCTCTCAGTTCCTGGGTTTGGTTGGGCACATGTCAGTCTCTGCTGACAGCTTGGAACCTGGAGTCTGCTTTAGATTCTGTGTCTCCCCCTATCTTGGGCCCTCCCCTGCTCATGCTCATGTTCTATCTGTCTCTCTCTCAAAAATAAACATTAAAAAAATTTAAATTGGTACCTAAAGAATAACTGGAGATTAGGCAACTGTCAGTGGTGGCGAAAGAATATTCTGGACTTAAGATAGAGTGTATGAATGGGTTCTAGAATGGTGCCCTTGAGGAGCTAAACTGAAAGGCTGGTAAATGGCTATTAGAGGAGAGAATGATATGAAATGAGACTCTAGAGGAAGCAGAAGCAAGTCCACACGAGGTCTTGAATTTTATCTTAAGTGCAATGGAAAACTAATAAAAGATATTTTAAGAAGAGCAGAATAAACATGTTAAATACATTAAAATAAAAATTAAAATCTAAAAATACATTTAAAAATAGTCCCAACTTTTATATTGAACATAGACTGGAATGGAACAAAAGCCAATAGGAGGAAAACCAAATAAAAGCCTAGTGTAGCAAACTCAGACATATCTAATGGAGGCCCACCAAGGAGCCAGCCATACAGATGGAGAGAAGTGGAAGTATTTGAAATAAATGTATTTTGTAGAAATAATCAGCAGGACTTAAAACGAGTTGTGTGTGCTGGCTAAAGGGGAGAGAGAGAGGTCATAGAGGACTCCTAGTTTCTGGGTGAGGAATTGGGTAAGTACAATTGTACTTATTTCCTGAAAAAGAGAAGTGGAAGAGGAACAAGTCTACTGAAAAAATAAACACAACAATTCATTATTGAAAATCACAGTTCTGCAATGCATATGAGATGGTCATCTGGAGATTTCAAGTTGGTAGTGTCTTTCTGGGTCTGGAACTTAAAAGAGAGAATTTAGGCCAGGACTTATTAGTATATTCTACTGAATAGTAATTGCCTATTTTTTTTTACCTCTCTGCCTCTGTCCTCTCCTTCCTACTGGACTAATCATTATTTGAAGACTAAGATTCCCAGCAATATAGTGTCCTCTTTGTTGAATAGATTAGTGAGTACCCATAGTAATACTAATGAGTAATGTTTATTGAACACTGGCACTGTGTTAGCCGTTATTTCAGCACTCCACATGTGTGGTTGCATTTCATCTTCGTTACAACCTTAGGTGACAGGAACCCTTGTTAGTTCCATAGTATAACTGAGAACATTGGGGCACAGAGTTTTCCTAACTTTCCTATGCTCTCCCAGATAGTGTGCAGAAGAGCCATGATTCCAAGCCAGGTAGACTGACTCCATAGACTGTACACTTAGAGCTCCTGTATGTATTTTAAAATATATTGGAAACTGCAGTGGACACCATATAGATGCTCGTTGAATGGAGCGTTTTAAAATGCCTTTTTCTGAAATGCTCTTCCTTGATAAGATGGTATTGATGGTGATGAACTCCTGAAGTCTTGACAAAGGGAGTTATTTGCAGGGCATGTATTGTATTTTCTGTTTCTCACCACCTTCTGAGGTTTCCATGATCCCTCAGGCAGCAGGCAGCTCCATGCTTGCTTGCTTTTCTTTCTTTCTTTCTTTCTTTCTTTCTTTCTTTCTTTCTTTCTTTCTTCCTTCCTTCCTTCCTTCCTTCCTTCCTTCCTTCCTTCCTTCCTTCCTTCCTTCCTTCCTTTCTTTCTTTCTTTCTTTCTTTCTTTCTTTCTTTCTTTCTTTCTTTCTTTCTTTCTTTTGAGAGAACCCATGGGGGAGGGGCAGAGGGAAAGGGAGACAGAGAGAATTCCAAGCAGACTCCATGGGGTTCAAACTCAAGACAGTAAGATCATGACCTGAGCAAAAATCAAGAGTTGGTTGCTCACCCAACTGATCCACCCAGGTGTCCCTCCGTGCCATTTTTAAGGGAGTGTAGTGACTGCATACTTACTGTCTTCTGTCTTGCTGTACTCATGTTCTACTTACATATTTCTTTTACCCTGTAGCATTCAGCAGGGTAGAATAAGCAGAGTAATTGTTTATAATTGTATTACTAGAAAATTCTAGTACGTTTATGATGGTAACTAACTGATCCTTTAGATTCAATTTTAGAGATTTAAATGTGGGAAAATAAATCCATCTTGGGGATTACTTTTCATAAGCAAATCAACATAGGTTAACTCTGTCTACTTGCTTCAGTAGGTAATACTTGAAGCTAATCTCTGTGAGTCTTAAGTGAAGAAATCTGGGAAAATAAAGTTACTTTTCTCTTAACTGATAGAACTTATAAGAGGTTTTTGACATTTGTATTATCAGCTAGAAGTCTGTCTGCTGGTTGTTTTATTTTTTTAGGAAGATTATCTTTTTTTAAAAAATGTTTACTTATTTTTAAGAGAGAGACAGAGAGAGAGAGAGCAGGAGGGTGGAACAGAGATAGAGAGACACAGAATCCAAAGCAGGCTTCAGGCTCTGAGCTGTCAGTACAGAGCCTGACACGGGCTCTAACTCACGAACCAGGAGATCGTGACCTGAGCCAAAGACGCTTAACTGACTGAGCCACCCAGGTGCCCCTGTGCTGGTTATTTAAATCTTCCTTTTCAGATCCACTGTCCCTCCTTTTTTTAAAGCCTGCTCTGCACACCAGGGAGACTGGACTCTAAGGCCAAGCCTTTTGCTCTCTGCCTTTCTTTTGGGATTGACTAATGGAGAAACTAGCAGGAAACTGGAGGATAAAAGGAGACAGAAGCTGTGGTAATTTGTCCTTGGCTCCCCTTCTGCCAGGACATTGGCTGGTGGTGGCTGTGTTCTTCACCAAATATCATAGTTCCTATAGAGTGGCCCTGTCCTATAGTTAGAAATCTTACCAGAGTCCAGTAGCTGCTCTATCCTTTGCCACTTCAGGTCTAGAGGTAGTAATGGTTCACCACTGTTGTTAAGTCTAGTTGCTGCAGGATCTTGTCTCTAAGGACCATGTGGTATGCCATCTACAGCCAACACTGATGACCTCATTCCACCCACTGCTGAGAGGATTTCCCTTAGTCAAAGGAAGACATCTTGGCCAAGTTCTCCAGGGGGCAGTCAGCATCCAGTGACTGGTCTACTTGAAGTGGGTAAAGACCTGACCCTCTGGCCTAAAAAAGGCACAATTTTGAAGAGCCTTACCAAGTTCAGAGTTCCCTGTGGGCTGGATAGAAGTCTTTGTTGTAATTGCATCAAGGTTGGGCACCTCCTTCTGCCCAGTCTTGCTTCCTTACTCTTACAAGTGTTGATGCCAAGGTCATTACCTGATAACCTTCTACAAGAAAATCTCCAACTCAGAGATTGAAATCTCCATTTCCACCAAGACACTACCTATTCCTTTAGTAAGAGTCTTCACTAAACCCTTTTTAATCACCAACTTGAGTGTGCTATTGGTTTCTTCTTCAGATACTGACATATATACGCATTTTTGAATCAGAGCATCTGAAGAAATCTTAACTTGTTCCATGTACAACTTGCTTTCAGCAAAATTTGCAGATGCAATGGGAGGGAATTAATATTCTAGGTTAATCTGGACCATGGACCAGATCAAGGAAAATTTATTTAATAAAATAAATGAGAGAGAAACCTGAAATAAGTGTCCTAGCCAGCTTAAACCTTACACCAAGAGTGTTTATATTAATATACCAATACTGAAGTTTTTACAAATAATTACATGAAAGCTAAATCTGGATTTTTGGAAATAATTTTTTTTAATGTTTATTTTTGAGGGTGGGTGGGGCAGGGAGAGAGGGACACAGGATTCAAAGGAGGCTCTGTGCTGACAGCAGTGAGTCTGATGCGGGGCTCGAGCTCACCAACCATGAGATCATGACCTGAGCTGAAGTCAGATACTCAACCGGCTGAGCCACCCAGTTGCCTCTAGAAATATTTTTTAAACATGGTTGTTGTTCTGTAGTCATAGGCCCAAAAATGGGCCTTGCGACAAAATTCTTATAATTACAAGCTGTCTTGATGGAGAAGTTAGGACAGTGTCTAGTACATAATAAGTACTCAAAAAACTGACAGAATATATGAACAAAACCCATGCATATTTATTAGGAGCTCTCTGATGAACTCAAATAAATAAAGCAATAATTTTTTTAAAACATAGAAAGAAAAACACCCAACATAGAATGATATGAAAGATTGACAATGCCCAAGGGCTTAGGACAGATGGTGCAATGACAGAAGGAGAAAGTAGAAGAATAATACATCTTCTTTTGTTTCCTCTTCTTCTTCTTTATTATTATTATTATTTTTTCAGCAAACAAAATAATCTTTAACCGAGGAAGGGGAGCATAGGTGTGTTTAATTTGTGAAGTAGTCTATTCTATCAGATAATTAAATTAAGAGCATAACTTACATGTCTTCAACAAATTCACATTTTCAACTGAGACAAATTATACCTAAGTCTGAACTTCCAGGCTTATTTGAAGACCATGGCATGGCCTTCGCAAGGATGTTTGAAAGGAGTCCTTCACTGGGCAGTAAGTTGGATAAATAACCCAAGATATCTCATCTAATATTTTAGTTCTATTATTTGAAGTGTTTTCACCACACTTGGGTGAGAGATATTATTCAAATTTAAACCATTCTTTTTTTTTTGAAGAGATAATTCAGAAGGTTGCACTGCTTGAGTCAGGGAATGCTTAGGTAAGATGTCCTTAGAAGAGGAGGAAGAATGACTACAAAACTAGGAAGACTAAGTAGCTACATATAGTCCTGTTGTTATTATTCCTGTCAAAGATTCACTTTGAAAACTTTAAAGCATTTTATTATGGTGACTATTTAGAGAAGTTAAATGATTTGGAATTAGGAAAAGGAGTGCCTTAGACTGAAACATAATGATTCAAATATTTTGTCTATATAATCATCATCATCATCATCATAATAATAGCAATCACAAATTCTTCATACTTGGGGGGCACCTGGGTGGCTCAGTTGGTTAAGTGTCTGACTTTGGCTCAGGTCATGATCTCACAGCTCATGGGTTCAAACCCCACTCTGAACCTGGAGCCTGGAGCCTGCTTTGGATCCTGTGTCTCCCTCTCTCCCTCTGCCCCTCCTCCACTCACAGTCTGTTTCTCTCTCTCTCTCTCTCTCTCTCTCTCTCTCTCTCTCTCTCTCTCAAAAGTTAATAAACATTAAAAAATAAATAAATTCTTCACATTTGCTTATGTAAAACTAAGCAAAATTTATGTTTTGACTCAATTGTCTGCACTGAGTTGATGGTGAGGAAAAAATTTGTGTCAAGTAATTGTGAGAGATTATTGGTTTGATAAAACAGTTGATTAACTTTTTTCACGCTTGAACTGGTTGTGACTCCACTTCAGAAATTATTTTTGTCTTGTGTAATGACCAGCTATTTTCCATGATCTCCTGAGAACACAGGGAGAATGAGCGTCAACTGCAGGAGGCAATTTCCAGCCAATGAAGATGAAATTCTGAGTTCTAGATTATGTCATTAAGTGTGTTTGCAAACTCTTTCCCAGTGTACCTTAGTAAAGAGACAAATGTCTGTCTTGGATAGCATAATTACAGCGCCATTCTGTGCACAGTGGGGTCTCAACTCAGAGGTACAAACATGATTTGTTAGTAAAGGATAGAGAATCAGCATTTGTGCACCTTAAGAACAGAAAAGGAGTCAGTTAGAGACCAAGTGTCTTGCCTAAGCTGAGAGGTAGTGTGGAAATGAATTCCTTCCTCCCTTATGGCAGAACAGGTAGCATGTTATGCTTCCTATTTTAGAAATCTAATAATCACTCTTTGCATATGGGGTCCTATTCCTTGTCTATATTTGTTACAGACCATTCATCTTTTGAGGTAAATGACATTGTTCTTTTTTTTTTTTTTTTTCATTTTCTAGAAAGGCATTTTTTATTTTATTTTATTTTTTTATTTTTTTATATATGAAATTTATTGTCAAATTGGTTTCTATACAACACCCAGTGCTCATCCCAAAAGGTGCCCTCCTCAATACCCATCACCCACCCTCTCCTCCCTCCCACCCCCCATCAACCCTCAGTTTGCTCTCAGTTCTCAACAGTCTCTTATGCTTTGGCTCTCTCCCACTCTAACCTCTTTTTTTTTTTTTTTCCTTCCCCTCCCCCATGGGTTCCTGTTAAGTTTCTCAGGATCCACATAAGAGTGAAACCATATGGTATCTGTCTTTCTCTGTATGGCTTATTTCACTTAGCATCACACTCTCCAGCTCCATCCACGTTGCTACAAAAGGCCATATTTCATTTTTTCTCATTGCCACGTAGTATTCCATAGTGTATATAAACCACAATTTCTTTATCCATTCATCAGTTGATGGACATTTAGGCTCTTTCCATCATTTGGCTATTGTTGAGAGTGCTGCTATGAACATTGGGGTACAAGTGCCCCTATGCATCAGTACTCCTGTGTCCCTTGGATAAATTCCTAGCAGTGCTATTGCTGGGTCATAGGGTAGGTCTATTTTTAATTTTCTGAGGAACCTCCACACTGCTTTCCAGAGCGGCTGCACCAATTTGCATTCCCACCAACAGTGCAAGAGGGTTCCCGTTTCTCCACATCCTCGCCAGCATCTCTAGTCTCCTGATTTGTTCATTTTGGCCACTCTGACTGGCGTGAGGTGATATCTGAGTGTGGTTTTGATTTGTATTTCCCTGATAAGGAGCGACGCTGAACATCTTTTCATGTGCCTGTTGGCCATCCGGATGTCTTCTTTAGAGAAGTGTCTATTCATGTTTTCTGCCCATTTCTTCTTACTCGACACATCCCCAAAGGCAAGGGAATTAAAAGCAAAAGTGAATTACTGGGACCTTATGAAGATAAAAAGCTTCTGCACAGCAAAGGAAACAACCAACAAAACTAAAAGGCAACCAACGGAATGGGAAAAGATATTTGCAAATGACATATCGGACAAAGGGCTAGTATCCAAAATCTATAAAGAGCTCACCAAACTCCACACCCGAAAAGCAAATAACCCAGTGAAGACATTGTTCTTTTTTTATAAGGTATCAGAATGACCTTAATCCTTCCAGATGGACATTCCCAAGGTATTTTTGAGAGGCAGCCAGGGAAGGCAAGTGTGACTTTTTTTTTTTATTTTTTTTTCAACGTTTTTATTTATTTTTGGGACAGAGAGAGACAGAGCATGAACGGGGGAGGGGCAGAGAGAGAGGGAGACACAGAATCGGAAACAGGCTCCAGGCTCCGAGCCATCAGCCCAGAGCCTGACGCGGGGCTCGAACTCCCGGACCGCGAGATCGTGACCTGGCTGAAGTCGGACGCTTTAACCGACTGCGCCACCCAGGCGCCCCAAGTGTGACTTTTGACAGTCTGGTGACCTCTGCACGACCCACACTGGAACTGCTTGGAAAGGCCGAGACTATGTTTCTGCTCCCAGAGTTCAGATGGTGACTCATCAGGGGCCAGGCAAGCATGAGTAATTCCAAGTTGCAAATGGCAATATATGAATGCAAATCTCTGTTTTCCTGTTAGCCTTGTTCTAGTCAGTTTTTACAGAAGCAGAATGGCACCTATTATCTGGCCACATTTTTGCTTTACATGACTCCCAACAAATGATGTGTCACTGAGGATAATATATGTTTACTCTCCATATACCCTATAAAAGAACATAGAACTAATTGGGAAGGTAAATATTTATGCACATGCACATACATGTATATATGCCCTATTCTGTCATTCTGATAGCTTAAGATGACTTCTTCATATTGCCCTTTAATCTAATAAATGGTCTTCATAACTAGGTTCTCTGTCTGAAGAGGTAGGAAAGTATCCTGGCTAATAGAAAAAAAAAAAAGCCACAGCACCATATCAGCTTCTGATATGGAACAGTGTGACAAAGACAGGCCCACCCTAATTTCTCTGCTTCCTCAAGTCCAGCTGGCAGGGCAGGGCCCCCGGCCCTCCTTGCCAGAAGTTGTAGGAATAATATAAATCTCGCACATGCTTTGAGTAGTGACACAGGGTTCTTGTGCCCTATTGAGTGGCGATCTTCCAGTGTTTCATAGCCATGAAAGTGCCATAAGCAAAGAAATTGTTGGAGTCCCTGAGTCCTGAACTATAGATCTGTCTTCTCACCATCAGAATAGCAGCTCTGGGCAGTTGCAAATCTAGGGGTCAGGGGCAGGGACAAGTAGTGAGTGGCTGTGTGCCCATGGAGAGGAGAAGGTGGAAGATGGAAGGCCCCACATTGTGGGGTCTTTCATGGCTGATGCCTACCCCTGTATAACAAGTGCCCTTTCAGGTAAAAGCAATAACTTTTCTCCTGTTTAAGTAATAGGTGGTGAAGATTTTTATCTTTGCTTTTGGCAGTGAAGCCATGTGGTCTGGAGAATAAGGATTAGGTTGAGTGCACAACCTAGAGCTAGAATCCTTTGTGGCTGTGTCATGAACAATGGAGTAAATTTCCCACAGGATGGAGAGGCCTTCCTGTGATTTGTTCACTGTGGTAAGGCTTCAAGCCCACAAAGATTTTGAGAAGTCTTTGAGGACAAGATGAAGGGGAAATTTTTGAGCCATCATTATTCTGCCTTTCTTTCCCTCTTGTGTCCTGTGAGAGGCCATGTGTGGACATAGATGCCAGGATGTCTACTAGGTAGGATCTGGACTTCCAGCCAGATTGCTTTCCAAGTCCTACCCTTGGTGCTCAGCCACAGGCAAACCTTAAAGAGCAGTCACTCTCCTTGAAGTCCTTTGGCTAAATAAATCTAAACCTGGACTGTTCTCTGCCTTGGCAAATTGGGATGATTCTCTCTGACCTGCACCTTCTGGACAGGTAGAAAGGGAAGGCATTGATACTTCTGCCACTGCTGGGCTACTGAAAGTAAACTTTACTGGCAATTCCAGTGGCTTTAAACTGTTTGGAGGAGGGTATTCTACCAAATTTATTTGGGAAATGAATTCTTCTCATAGTCCAGAAAGTCAAATAAGTGCATTTTCTTCATCACATTCCTTCAGAATGCTTCAAAATAACCTTAGGGGGCATCTTTTCCCCAGCCTCCAGTGCAACATGCACATTGACTCTGATCTTAGGTGCATTTGTGAATGATGAAGCACAGCTGAAGACCGTGGTTCTACACACAGGTGAGCTGCAGCACAGCCTGATTGGGCACACCCTCGAGGTTTACCTTCTGGGTTGGGATTGGCCACATTTCTTGTTTATGTTGTTCCCTTATATCGTTTTCATCAAATTAAATTTGTTTTGTGTTCTTTCTGGCTTAAAAAATTATAAACTTGGCTTGCGTTCAAGGAAGATAAGCAAGCAAGGGTGATTCAAGTTTGGGGCCTGTAATTTTGTCTTCTGCACACATTGGGCTGCAATCTCACGGTTGAGTCTTCCATATGTGGGGCTGTATAAATAGCAGGGCTTTGTGATATGGAAGCACAGCAGCCTTAAAATAGCTGAACTAGAAGATGTTATGATAATGCTATTTTTAAGCTTTATACATCTGTGCAGAGTGCACATCTTATTATGTGTTCATAATGTGTTAACCAAATGCCTAGCAGAGAAGGATTGGCTTTGTTTGGAGGAGAACGAGGGTAATGACGAAGCCTCAGTCTGTTGGTGTGCAGAGAAGCAGGAATTAGACAAGAAGTCACAGTGCTGGAGAGGCAAGATAACATCCTTAAAACAGTTCTATCTGATAGCTGGCTAGACACACCATAAAAAAGGAGAGAAAATGAATCTTAAATGCTTACGTGCCAGATGGCTAAAATCTAAATAACAGTTTTCTATTGTCCAAGGCTATTCACTTGTCAGACTTAGAAATTTATCTCTTAAAAACTTCCTATCTAGTTAAATTTTACTTGAATTGATTTTTTGGGGGGTGGGGAGAATGGCATCTAGTAACTTGCCAGCTATGAGATAGAGTAAGTGTGTTTGGATTGAATACAGAAGCCAAAATCAACAACAACAACAACTACTACTACTACTTCTTCTTCTTCTTCTTCTTCTTCTTCTTCTTCTTCTTCTTCTTCT
>NW_024412377.1:114304603-114332162 GCF_014898765.1 Herpailurus yagouaroundi | reverse complement strand
CTTCTTCTTCTTCTTCTTCTTCTTCTTCTTCTTCTTCTTCTTCTTCTTCTTCTCCTTTTTCTTTTTTTAAATAATAGATTACTGGTTGAAGTAGAAGAACAGGGATATTTATGTTAATATGACTTTTTCTTGCCCCTTAATCCTTTAAAATCTTGAAGGTAAACTATACACAATGTTTGTATGCTGTTTGCTGATAGAATATCATGCTGAACTCTGTAGAGTAAGGTACACATTTCTCACTGTATTATTTTCATAAGCAATTCATTCAATTTTATTTGTGAAGGATCCCATACCATCATCTTTAGTAGAAGAGTGAAGTTTTATATCTTCCTTCCATATATACCACTTACCACAACCTTTCCAAGATCCAAGGGGAACATTTCTAATTGAGATTTGAGTTTATAACTTAATCTAAACATAGAAAGGAAACTGAGTATCATAAGGCCAGATACCCCCTCTGTATGGCAAATAAGGCTTAATTCTCTGAAGTCACAAGGTCATGGGAAAGTGATTTTGGTCCCCGATGACCCCTGAACCTCAAACTGAAAGGTACACATTCTCCACTCTGCCATGGCTTCCTTGCATTGTATTGGGCCATGTCAACAGGAGCAAGTGCTCAGATCTCAGTAAAACACATAGACTCCATGGCCTAGACAACTCCTTAATCCAATGGATGAAAAGTTAAGTTTAGATGAAAAAAACATGAGACTCATTGTATCTTAGGGTGTGATAAGAACAGAGGAAGGAGCCATTAAGACAGCTGTGAATAATACATTTTAACAGGAAGTCAAATCAGATCTTGATATTTTCATATGGAAATATTTTTAAAGATTAGGCTGTACATAGGAAATACATCACTTTGTGAAAGAGAAACCCTGAAAGGAAAGGAACTCAGTACTAGAAACTGTGGCTTTAAATTTTGGCATTATGGCTTTTGTTTTTCATAGTTTTTATTAGAGAAAATTCCTTTTGAGTTTCATAAACGTACCTTTGGGGAGACATATTTTTATTTATTCTACTTACTAGCCACAATCAGAGGCTCAATTCTAAGGCAGTCTTCATTTGTATGCTAAATTAAACCCAAATTATTCTATTAACTTATGAGAAGTTACATAAAACATGAAATTTTTTCAGGATTCTTACTATGTTTAAGCATTTCTAGTGTGTGTTATATTTTAAATTACATGTATTCTTTTATTTTTTTTTTTGTTTTTTTTTGTTTTGTTTTCTTTTTTTTTAAATATATGAAATTTATTGTCAAATTGGTTTCCATACAACACCCAGTGCTCATCCCAAAAGGTGCCCTCCTCAATACCCATCACCCACCCTCCCCTCCTTCCCACCCCCCATCAACCCTCAGTTTGTTCTCAGTTTTTAAGAGTCTCTTATGCTTTGGCTCTCTCCCACTCTAACCTCTTTTTTTTTTTCCTTCCCCTCCCCCATGGGTTTCTGTTAAGTTTCTCAGGATCCACGTAAGAGTGAAAACATATGGTATCTGTCTTTCTCTGTATGGCTTATGTCACTTAGCATCACACTCTCCAGTTCCATCCACATTGCCATCCACATGGCCCACAAAGGGCCATATTTCATTCTTTCTCATTGCCACGTAGTACTCCATTGTGTATATAAACCACAATTTCTTTACCCATTCATCAGTTGATGGACATTTAGGCTCTTTCCATAATTTGGCTATTGTTGAGAGTACTGCTATAATCATTGGGGTACAAGTGCCCCTATGCATCAGTACTCCTGTATCCCTTGGGGAAATTCCTAGCAGTGCTATTGCTGGGTTATAGAGTAGGTCTATTTTTAACTTTTTGAGGAACCTCCACACTGTTTTCCAGAGTGGCTGCACCAATTTGCATTCCCACCAACAGTGCAAGAGGGTTCCCATTTCTCCACATCCTCTCCAGCATCTATAGTCTCCCAATTTGTTCATTTTGGCCACTCTGACTGGCGTGAGGTGATATCTGAGTGTGGTTTTGATTTGTATTTCCCTGATGAGGAGCGACGTTGAGCATCTTTTCATGTGCCCTTTGGCCATCCGGATGTCTTCTTTAGAAGTCTCTATCCATGTTTTCTGCCCATTTCTTCACTGGGTTATTTGTTTTTCGGGTGTGGAGTTTGGTGAGCTTTTTATAGATTTTGGATACTAGCCCTTTGTCTGATATGTCATTTGCAAATATCTTTTCCCATTCCGTTGGTTGCCTTTTAGTTTTGTTGGTTGTTTGGTTGCTGTGCAACAGCTTTTTATCTTCATAAGGTCCCAGTAGTTCATTTTTGCTTTTAATTGCCTTGCCTTTGGGGATGTGTCAAGTAAGACATTGCTACGGCTGAGGTCAGAGAGGTCTTTTCCTGCCTTCTCTTCTAGGGTTTTGATGGTTTCCTGTCTCACATTCAGGTCCTTTATCCATTTTGAGTTTATTTTTGTGGATGGTGTGAGAAAGTGGTCTAATTTCAATCTTCTGCATGTTGCTGTCCAGTTCTCCCAGTACCATTTGCTAAAGAGACTGTCTTTTTTCCATTGGATGTTCTTTCCTGCTTTGTCAAAGATGAGTTGGACATACTCTTGTGGGTCTAGTTCTGGGGTTTCTATTCTATTCCATTGGTCTATGTGTCTGTTTTTGTGCCAATACCATGCTGTCTTGATGATTATAGCTTTGTAGTAGAGGCTAAAGCCTGGGATTGTGATGCCTCCTGCTTTGGTCTTCTTTTTCAAAATGACTTTGGCTATTCGGGGCCTTTTGTGGTTCCATATGAATTTTAGGATTGCTTGTTCTAGTTTTGAGAAGAATGCTGGTGTAATTTTGATTGGGATTGCATTGAAAGTGTAGATAGCTTTGGGTAGTATTGACATTTTGACAATATTTATTCTTCCAATCCATGAGTACAGAATGTTTTTCCATTTCTTTATATCTTCTTAAATTTCCTTCATAAGCTTTCTATAGTTTTCAGCATAAAGATCTTTTACATCTTTGGTTAGATTTATCCCTAGGTATTTTATGCTTCTTGGTGCAATTGTGAATGGGATCAGTTTCTTTATTTGTCTTTCTGTTGCTTCATTATTAGTGTATAAGAATGAAACTTATTTCTGTACATTGATTTTGTATCCTGCAACTTTGCTGAATTCATGTATCAGTTCTAGCAGACTTTTGGTGGAATCTATCGGATTTTCCATGTATAATATGTCATCTGCAAAAAGTGAAAGCTTAACTTCCTCTTTGCCAATTTTGATGCCTTTGATTTCCTTTTGTTGTCTGATTGCTGATGCTAGCACTTCCAGCACTATGTTAAACAACAGCGGTGAGAGTGGACATCCCTGTCATGTTCCTGATCTCAGGAAAAAAGCTCTCAGTTTTTCCCCATTTTCCCCATGTTAGCTGTGGGCTTTCATAAATGGATTTTATGATCTTTAAGTATGTTCCTTCTATCCCGACTTTCTTGAGGGTTTTTATTAAGAAAGGGTGCTGAATTTTGTCAAAGGCCTTTTCTGCATCGATTGACAGAATCATATAGTTCTTATCTTTTCTTTTATTAATGTGATGTATCACGTTGATTGATTTGTGAATGTTGAACCAGCCCTGCATCCCAGGTATGAATCCCACTTGATCATGGTGAATAATTCTTTTTATATGCTGTTGAATTCAATTTGCTAGTATCTTATTGAGAATTTTTGCATCCATATTCATCAGGGATATTGACCTGTAGTTCTCTTTTTTTACTGGGTCTCTGTCTGGATAGGAATCAAAGTAATACTGGCTTCATAGAATGAGTCTGGAAGTTTTCCTTCCTTTTCTATTTTTTGGAATAGTGAGAAGGATAGGTGTTATCTCTACTTTAAACGTCTGGTAGAACTCCCTGGGAAGCCATCTGGTCCTGGACTCTTATTTGTTAGGAGATTTTTGATGACTGATTCAATTTCCTCGCTGGCTATGGGTCTGTTCAAGCTTTCTATTTCCTCCTAATTGAGTTTGTAAGTGTGTGGGTGTTTAGGAATTTGTCCATTTTATCCAGGTTGTCCAGTCAGTTGGCATATGATTTTTCATAGTATTCCCTGATAATTCCTTGTATCTCTGAGGGATTGGTTGTAATAATTCCATTTTCATTCATTATTTTATCTATTTGGGTCCTCTCTCTTTTCTTTTTGAGAAGCCTGGCTAGAGGTTTATCAATTTTGTTTATTTTTTCAAAAAACCAACTCTTGGTTTCGTTGATCTGCTCTACAGATTTTTTAGATTCTATATTGTTTATTTCTGCTCTGATCTTTAGTATTTCTCTTCTTCTGCTGTATTTAGGCTGTCTTTGCTGTTCTGCCTCTATTTCCTTTAGGTGTGCTGTTAGATTTTTATTTGGGATTTTGTTTCTTGAGATAGGCCTGGATTGCTATATATTTTCCTCTCAGGACTGCCTTCGCTGCATCCCAAAGCGTTTGGATTGTTGTATTTTCATTTTCGTTTGTTTCCATATTTTTTTAAATTTCTTCTCTAATTGCCGGTTGACCCACTCATTCTTTAGTAGGGTGTTCTTTAACCTCCATGCTTTTGGAGGTTTTCCAGACTTTTTCCTGTGGTTGATTTCAAGCTTCAGAGCATTGTGGTCTGAAAGTATGCATGGTATGATTTCAATTCTTGTAAACTTATGAAGGGCTGTTTTGTGACCCAGTATATGATCTATCTTGGAGAATGTTCCATGTGCACTCGAGAAGAAAGTATATTCTGTTGCTTTGGGGTGCAGAGTTCTAAATATATCTGTCAAGTCCATCTAATCCAATGTATCATTCAGGGCCCTTGTTTCTTTATTGACCGTGTGTCTCGATGATCTATCCATTTCTGTAAGTGGAGTGTTAAAGTCCCCTGCAATGACCACATTCTTATCAATAAGGTTGCTTATGTTTATGAGTAATTGTTTTATATATTTGGGGGCTCCTGTATTCAGCACATAGACATTTATAACTGTTACCACTTCCTGATGGATAGACCCTATGATTATTATACAATGCCCTTCTTCATCTCTTGTTACAGCCTTTAATTTAAAGTCTAGTTTGTCTGATATAAGTATGGCTACTACAGCTTTCTTTTGACTTCCAGTGGCATGATAAATAATTCTCCATCCCCTCACTCTTAATCTGAAGGTGTCCTCAGGTCTAAAATGAGTCTCTTTTAGACAGCAAATAGATGGGTCTTTTTTTTTTTTTTATCCATTTTGATACCGTATGTCTTTTGGTTGGTGCATTTAGTCCATTTACATTCAGTGTTATTACAGAAAGATGTGGGTTTAGAGTCATTGTGATGTCTGTAGGTTTCATGCTTGTAGTGATGTCTCTGGTACTTTGTCTCATAGGATCCCCCTTAGGGTCTCTTTAGGGCTGGTTTAGTGGTGACGAATTCCTTCAGTTTTTGTTTGCTTGGGAAGACCTTTATCTCTCCTTCTATTCTAAATGACAGACTTGCTGGATAAAGGATTCTCGGCTGCATATTTTTCTGTTCATCACATTGAAGATCTCCTGCCATTTCTTTCTGGCCTGCCAAGTTTCAGTAGAGAGATTGGTCATGAGTTCTACAGGTTTCCCTTTATATGTTAGAGCACGTTTATCTCTAGCTGCTTTCAGAATTTTCTCTTTATCCTTGTATTTTGCCAGTTTCACTATGATATGTCGTGCAGAAGATCGATTCAAGTTACGTCTGAAGGGAGTTCTCTGTGCCTCTTGGATTTCAATGCCTTTTTCATTCCCCAGATCAGGGAAGTTCTCTGCTATTATTTCTTCAAGTACACCTTCAGCACTTTCCCTCTCTCTTCCTCCTCTGGAATACCAATTATGCATAGATTATTTCTCTTTAGTGCATCACTTAGTTCTCTAATTTTCCCCTCATACTTCTGGATTTTTTCATCTCTCTTTTTCTCAGCTTCTTCTTTTTCCATAATTTTATCTTCTAGTTCACCTATTCTCTCTTCTGCCTCTTCAATCTGAGCCGTGGTCGTCTCTATTTTATATTGCGGCTCATTAATTGCATTTTTAGCTCCTCGTGACTGTTCCTTAGTCCCTTGATCTCTGTAGCAATAGATTCTCTGCTGTCCTTTATCCTGTTTTCAAGCCCAGTGATTAATTTTATGACTATTATTCTAAATTCACTTTCTGTTTTATTGTTTAAATCCTTTTTGATCAGTTCATTAGCTGTTGTTATTTCCTGGACGTTTTTTTGAGGGGAATTCTTTCATTTCATCATTTTGGATTGTCTCTGGAGTAGTGTGGAACTGGGGCTCTTTCCCTGTGCTGTCTTGAATAACTTGCGTTGGTGGGTGGGGCCACAGTCAGACCTGATGTCTGCCCCCAGCACACCACTGGGGCACACTCAGACTGGTGTGTGCCTTCTCTTCCCCTCTCCTAGGGGTGGGATTCACTGTGGGGTGGCATGGCCCGTTTGGGCTACTTGCACACTGCCAGGCTTGTGGTGCTGGGTATCTGGCTTATTAGCTGGGGTGCATCAGCAAGGTGCACAGGGGCGGGAGGGGCCGGCTCAGCTCGCTTTTCCTTCGGAGATCCAGTTCGGGAGGGGCCCTGCAGCACTGGGAGGGAGTCAGACCCCCAGACGGATGGATCCGCAGAAGCACAGTGTTGGGTGTTTATGCGGTGCAAGCAAGTTCCCTGGCAGGAACTGGTTCCCTTTGGGATTTTGGCTGGGGGATGGGCGAGGGAGATGGTGCTGGCGAGCGCCTTTGTTTCCCGCCAAGCTGAGCTCTGTCCTCCAGGGCTCAACAACTCTCCCTCCCGTTGTCCTCCAGCCCTCCTGTTCTCTGAGCAGAGCTGTTACCTTATAACCTTTCAGATGTCAAGTCCCACTTGCTGTTGGAACACACTCCGTCCGGCCGCTCCGCTTTTGCAAGCCATACTCGGGGGCTCTGCTTTGCGGCAGGCCGTCCCTCTGCCTCGGCTCCCTCCTGCCAGTTGTCTGCGCTTGGCTCCGGAGACTCCATTATGCTAGTCTTCTGGCGGTTTTCTGGGTTATTTAGGCAGGTGTAGGTAGAATCTAAGTGATCAGCAGGACACACGGTGAGCCCAGCGTCCTCCTATGCCGCCATCTTCCCCAGGTCTCTACATGTGTTCTTTTAGATGGCTGAGTAATATTCTACTTTGGTAGAATATGTATATATATGTGTATCTTTATCTTCTTAATCCATTCATCAGGTGGTGGACATTTGGACTCTCTCCATAGTTTGGCTATTACTGATAATGCTCCTATAAACATTGGGGTGCATGTACCCCTTCGATTCTCTATTTTTGTATCCTTTGAGTAAATACCTAATAGTGCAGTTACTGGATTGTAGGGTTCGAATGTATTATGCTAAGTGAAATAAGTCAATCAGAAAAAGACAAATACCATATGATTTCACTCATACATGGAATTTAAGAAGCAAAACAGATGAACCTATGGGAAGAGGGGGAAAAGAAGAGAGGGAAACAAACTACAAGAGACTTTTAATGATAGAGAATAAGCTGAAGGTTGAAGGAGGGAGGAAGGTGTGGAGTGTGCTGGATGGGTGATGGTTATTAATGAGGGCACTCGTGATGAGCACTGGGTGTTGTATGTAAGTGACGTATCACTGAATCCTACCCCTGAAATCAATATTGCACTGTATGTTAACTAACTAAAATTTAAATAATTAAAAAAACCAAATTACATGTATTCATCTTTTTAAATTTATTTTTTAACATTTATTTGTTTTTGGAGACAGAGAGAGACAAGAGCATGAGTGGGGGAGGGCCAGGGAGAAAGAAGGAAACACAGAATCCAAAATAGGCCCCAGGCTTTGAGCTCTCAGCATAGACCCCTACATGGGGCTTGAACCCACAAACCTTGAGATCATGACCTGAGCTGAAGTCGGATGCTTAACTGACTGAGCTATCCAGGCACCCTTCTGTTTTTTTTTAACTAAAACATTTGGCTAATGTTATGTTCACTTTTCACCTGAAGAAATTGAGGTCTATACCACATAATAAAGAATATAAGCTGAAATTACAACTTTGGAATTCATACTTTCTATTATATCAAATCATTGTTTTAACATTCTGTTCCTTTTGCAGTGCTTTAATATTCATATTTAATAAGTTCTTAGTGGTTTCTTTGTCAGTTTCCTAAGTAAAAGGCACTGAGTAAGCTAAAGGGAGACTGAAAATTGAAGAAAAATATCAGAATTGGCTTTTCATGGAGCCAAGGCAAGTAAGTATATAAGGCACTTGCATAGAAAGGCAAATGTTACCCTTTACATTCCTGTGAATGACACTTCATTATGGAAAGCAAATACTCCAGATGAAGAGGCTACTTAAATAGTGATAGGATAGTGCTTTCACTTCCCACTTACCCTCAAAATCACAATAATCCAGTGGTAAAAGCCAGCAAATGTGTCATACCTGGATTCTATTCCCATCTTCTTTTTTTTTATATTATATGAAAATTAGCATAAAGGTAATATCCTACACAGAAGTTGTTTCATAAATTTTAAGGGCAGTTATTTTATGAGTTTGAAAGTGACCAATTCAATGAACAGATGCACTTGATGTCTGCCTATATGACAAAAGACAACAAAACTTTCTTCCCTTTCATTGCTGATCCCTAAATATCTGCTCTGTGGACACATGATCCATGCTGGACAATCACAGAATTCAGCACACTGGTCCAGTGGTTGGTTCAGGAGTAGGCATGTATGCAAGCACAGCTGTTAAAAGTCTTCCTCATGTACAGACAATGGAAGAGATCTTCTCCCATATGGTCTTTCATGAGCCCAGAGCCAGATTTGTGCTATCAGTAGTTATCTTTCTTGGGATGTGGGGGAAATCTGTCTGGAAATGAACCCCAGACTCAGAGATTAATGGAATCACAAGACTGGGAGAAGGTTTTGATGGCATTATTAGAGCCTCCACTTCTAGATGATCCTTTGGATTTCCTAGTGACACAAACCAGTATTTTTCCAAAAGCCAGTTTGAGTTAGATTTCTTTTGCTTGCTGTTAAAAAGCTACTTACTAAAAAAGCTTAAGAAAACTCAATTCCTGATGCTCTGTAACTTCCCCTTTCAAGACTTTTTTTTTTCTGGTATCTCTCACATGCTTCTCAATATGGGTATTGATGTAATATTGCAATTTGAGATTGACAGTAAAAAATATGATAAAATTAAAGAATTACAGAAATTATAGTTCTGATATATCAAAGCCAGAAATTGGTTGCCCAAGGGATAATGCTTTAGGATTTTAGGGAGGGGTAGATAACTAGGAGGTGGTATAATTCAGGGAAGGCCTTTTTTTAAAAATTTTTTTTTATAATTTATTGTCAAGTTAGTTAACATACAGTATATACAGTGTAGTCGTGACTTCAGGAGTAGATTCCCATAATTTATCACTTACATATAACACCCAGTGCTCATCCCAACAAGTGCCCTCCTCAATGCCCATCACTCATTTCCTCTGCCCCCTCCAACCCACTCCCCATCAAACCTCGATTTGTCCTCTGTATTTAAGAGTCCCTTATGATTTGCTTCCCACTCTGTTTGTAACTTCTTTTTCCTTTCCTTTTCCCATGGTCTTCTGTTAATTTTCTCAAATTCCACATATGAGTGAAAACAAATGATATCTGTCTTTCTCTGACTGAGGAAGTAAACTTGGACCTTCAGGAATGGGCAAAGGTTGAACAATAGATGGTAAGGAAAAGGAATGGTATTGCAGGTAAAGAAAATCAAAGGGACCAGGCACAGAGATGGGAATAATTGTAAGGGAAAATGTCCCAGGTGGAAAGGTAAGGTCATATTTGAGCTGGCAGAAAGTTGGATTAAAACAGAGAGATTTGAAAACCAGGCAGAAGACTAGATGTGATAGGGTGGGAAATAGGAGACCTTAAAAATTTTGGCCAGGGATGTGACCTGATAAAAGGGATTTTCACAAATATTAGTACTGTTGTGCTATGCACATAGAATGGAAAGTAGAGAGAACGACATCAGGATGGGCTATTTAGGAGGCTTATTTTCAGCTTTTTCAGTAATGTGACATGAGAGGCAATTAAATCCTGAATGTAGTTTATGGCAGTGAAAATGAGGAGGGAAGATGAGAAAGGTATAAAGACATTTTAAATGAAAAATATCTATAGGATCTGATTGGGAAGATGGAGAAACATGTAGGGGGATGGTTAACTTTAAGTTTTGGGTTCTTGTGTCAGGACACATTCTTGCACACATGGGGTTTGAATTATTAAGAGGTCCACATTGGAATGATGTACTATTGAAGGTATAAGATTGGAATTTGGATTTCAGAATATAATGGACAGGACTGGACACAATGATTGGGATTAAGTCACTGAGAAATGATAAAGTCAAGAGAATGTATATTGAGCATTAAAGAGGTTGAGAAAGAGAGATGTGTGTGTGTGTGTGTGTGTGTGTGTGTGTGTGTGTGTGTGTGTGTAAAAGAAAAAAAAGTAAATAGTGAATAATTACCATTATTTCCAATTCAAATATAATAGTTGAGGGTTTTTATTTTTTATTATTTTTTAAATGTTTTATCTTATTTTTGAGAGACAGAGGGAAAGTGGAGGAGGGGGAGAGAGAGAGAGAGAGAGAGAGAGAGAGAGAGAGAGAGAGAGAGATACAGAATCTGAGGCAGTCTCCAGGGTCTGAGCTGTCAGCACAGATTCTGATGTGGGGCTCCAATTAACAGACTTTAAGATCATGACCTGAGCCAAAGTTGGATGCCTAACCGACTGAGCCACGCTGGCACCTCAAGGGTTTTTATTTACATCTTTGGTTGTATACTTTCTCTTATGCTGAAAATCTTGATTATAAGTGGCATTAACATAGTTACTTTTAAATTTTGGTTGAAATTTCCAAATTACATAGTGATATAATAATTCCAAGGTCTAGCCCTGTATTTCTTTAATTTGATAGTTGGTTTTAATGATGTTTAGATAAAAAAGATATATCAGAAAGATAGGAAGAACCAAACAGAATCTCTAAGGGCTACACTTAATTAAATCACAATCCTTACTTTTCAATTCTGTCAGTTACAAAGTTCTTCATTTGAATTCAGTTTGAAAATTTTCTTTGTCCCCAATGTGAACAAGTTGACAACAAACTGTTTTTGAACTCTGAATGGTATTCCATCTTTATATAAAACAAAGTCAACACATTTATTTGGAATATTTAAAAAATATTAAAACAATATTTTAATCATTTTAGGTACAGATATAAAAGCATGTATAACTAATATGCTTGCAATATTTTTGACCAATATCATATAATGATTACGTATTATATAATAATTTTCAAATATTTAATCTCAATATGCTTTCTCTGTAGCATCTAATTCTTTTTTTTTTTTTTTCACCGTTTATTTATTTTTGGGACAGAGAGAGACAGAGCATGAACGGGGGAGGAGCAGAGAGAGAGGGAGACACAGAATCAGAAACAGGCTCCAGGCTCTGAGCCATCAGCCCAGAGCCTGATGCGGGGCTCGAACTCATGGACCGCAAGATCGTGACCTGGCTGAAGTCGGACGCTTAACCGACTGCGCCACCCAGGCGCCCCTGAAAGCGTCTAATTCTTTACTCATTATTTGAATGTCACTTTTATCTTAAAGTTAATTTAATTTTTAATTTTTTGATGTCTCTAGCATGTAATTGATAGCAAACTGTCATCACAAAGAAAGATAAACAAATTTGAAACATTCGTCTTTTGACAAAATAAAATCAAATCAACTTTACATTTGAAAGCTCTCATAACTAACAATAATAGAAATGACTCTATATTTTTAATAGTCTTCTGTATATTTTAATCTGACTCTGTTGGATCTTATTAATTTTTTAATGTTTATTCTTGAGAGAGAGAGAGAGAGAGAGAGAGAGAGAGAGAGAGAGAGAGAGTAGGAGAGGGGCAGAGAGAGAGGGAGACACAGAGTCCGAAGCAGGCTCCAGACTCTGAGCTGCCAGCACAGAGCCCAACACAGGGCTCAAACTCACAAACTGTGAGATCATGACCTGAACCGAAGTCAGACGCTTAACCAACTGAGCCACCCAGGTACACTGTTGGATCTTATTAGATTGTTGTTTTTATTTTGTGATGTGGTAGATGAAGAGGTGGACCTAAAGATACAGATATATCATCTTTGCCATTTTACTGTGTTCTTGTTTTATCAACATTGTTTTTTTTTTTCTCAACCTGTGGTTTCTTATCAGGAATCTTTTTTTTTCTTATTTTTTTATTTTTAAAATTTTTTTTTTCAACGTTTATTTATTTTTGGGACAGAGAGAGACAGAGCATGAACGGGGGAGGGGCAGAGAGAGAGGGAGACACAGAATCGGAAACAGGCTCCAGGCTCTGAGCCATCAGCCCAGAGCCCGACGCGGGGCTCGAACTCCCGGACCGCGAGATCGTGAGCTGGCTGAAGTCGGACGCTTAACCGACTGCGCCACCCAGGCACCCCATCAGGAATCTTTTTAAGGCACTTATTGTATATTAAAAACAGATGATATAATTTGTTAATCTACCTCAACAGGCACATGAATTGTGATATGTCTAATATAGTAGAAGTGGATCAAATGCATGTGAGTAGCATGTTAACTCTGTCACACTTTCTATAGGTGTGCTTGTACATACATCCATCATATTATCTTTACATAAAAATAATATCAAAGCTTATTTTCGTATTCTTATAGAATAGAGTATATGAATAGAAATTTTAATTTTTTTACATGCTTCAGCTATTGTTGTTCACCTCCTAGGTGCTTACACCCTACTTTCCAGATTCCTCCTTAAAAGTTGGAACACCTTCAAAAAGAACAGCAGTTGCAGTAACTGGTTGATGATGAAAATCAGAGTCCATTGAGTTAATGAGAATCAGAGAAAGAGAAATGTGATGGAAGGTTTTAGACCCTGTAAGGCAGGAATGAATAGGAAATAGAAACTACATGGTGCTTAGAGAAAGCAAGATGTAGAAAATTCCTCCCCATTGTAAGTGTAGGGATATTTCTGCATTTGAAGGTTGAGAGTAAAAAGAAAATGGTGTGTCTGGAATAATGAAGTATTGGGCATGGAAGGGGAAAAAGAAGGTTGAGTTAAGCTCAGTGGACCACAGGGCTTACCTTGCAAGACTCAGAAAAGCATGTTGGAGATGCAGACCAATAAAAAACAAACTCTCAGCTTTAATGAAAAGAAAAATATAAATATAAATTTCCTTTAGATTTCCTTTCTTCACATGGAATTATTGATGGATAAAATTGCTATGGAGAATAGACACACAATGACCCTTTTGAGTAGGGAAATGGCATGAAGGAAGTAGATTGGAGAAAGAATGATCTAGCAACAGGTAATCTGTAGGATAGTAGAATGAAAGTGAGAAACAAGGAGTTTGCTGTAGGTCAGAAAAAGTTATAAAACAAATAAACATGGTAGCAGGAGAAGAAATGATGAACATGGAAGATTTGGGCTGCAAGGGAGTGACTTTGGTGACTGATTAATAGTTGGAAAAGTTTGATTAAATATGATTCTTATTTTGTGTGTTTTATTTAACCTCATTGTTCTAAGTATCTGATCTCAACTTAGCCTACCTGATAATGAATTCTAGTGACACCCATGCCTAAGAGACTTTCAGAAATACATATTCCCAGATTCTAGTCTGGCTGGACTAGGAATATGTTGATTTCACAAATTCTCATTTTTATTTTTCACTTTCACTATTCATTTCATTATTCATTTTTATTTCCAATGAATATCGTTTGAAGGGTGGTTTTTACCAGATGTCCTTTCAGTCTTATTCTAAATTCATCTATTTAATTTCCTCACGGATTTCCTATTTAATAGTATTAATGTTAATGGGTTGAATGAGACTTTACGTTAATGACACAAGGAAAGGAATAGTCTGTTTGCATGATTACAAACAAAGCATCCTAATTGTTGTCTAACAAAAGGAAGGGTCTCCTTTGCCACCAGGTAAGTAGCTGATCAGCAGAGCCCAATCCATAATGTGGAGTATCTCTTTACCTTTTAGTAATTGATAGATTTTGAAATTTGTCCTTGACTTCAAGGACTGTCATCAGAGTTTAAATGTGAACTTACACATCATTTCTGTTGATATTTGGGGGATACATAGTGGCAGATGTTGGGAGAAAAACAGAATACGTATTAAACTTTCTGATTCTGCTCAGTTTTTCTAACTGCACGACTATGATCTATTTATTAGAGTGATTAAAATACACCCATATCCAACTACATAGCTAAAAGCACAACACCTCTTAGCTGTGCAGATTTTTATTGTGCAGAGTGGGAGGACAGTGCTTCTTTTAAAATACTTTCTTCTCTAAATTAATAATGACTTTATACTCAGCTTTAAACAAATTACAGTTTCAGAATTGCTAAAAGCTAGGTTTGGAAATCAGTCTCGTCTCTCTACCTGGCTTTCAACTCTTTAATTATTATAATTTGAATTCATTTTGGGTTCTGGCTCTTTCAAATTTTGATAGCCAAAGAATTAGACTTAAGAATCAAGTATCCTACATCCTAAATGTATTTTCACTAGTGATTTACTCAGTAACCTTGAAATACCACTTCAGCTCATTTGCCATATGGAATCTCCCTTCCTCTGTCAAATTTGTTAATGAGAATCGTTTCCACAGAACTCCTAGGAGATTTAGAGGATACATGGAATTTGGATTGAAGTGGGAGATATATTTTTGCTGATAAATGTCTCTGTGTTGGCTTTGAGTATGTATCAAATATTATTTGCATAGAATTGCAATGAGCTAGTAGCCACTTGTATTCTGCTGGCTGGTTTTCTTTTCTTTTCTTTTTTTAAAAGTGTTTCTTTAAAAAAAAGTGTTTCTAGCAGCCATACAAAATGAGATGTGGTTTTCTTTGAAGTGAGGAAAAGAATAAACATATAGATTACTAGCAGGCTTTTAAAGAATCTTTTGCTCTACTCCTGACATAATTTCTTATGGTTCTTATTCTTCCTGGGGTCAGAAATAAAAACTTTCATTTCATCCTGTCAGAGAATTTCTTGGGAACTGAAATAAAAGCAAATTTGCATCTCTTATCAGTGGGTCTTGTCATTTAGCTCTACACATACTTAAGTTATCTGATGGCACTCTTATTTATGACTGTGGTTTGGCTTGTATTTGTGCAGATTTTTATGGGTTACCTTTTGTTTTTACTAGTTTTGAGATTACTTTTAAAAATACACTGATGAAAAATTTGTGAAGATTGTTCCTCAGTGTATAGTTTTTAGCTTTTTTCAATTAAGTGAATTTAGAAACTATATCTCCAATATCTGGTTGGGGAATTTTGGAGTACACTTACTAGGGTAGAGAACTATCTCCAAATGTGAATCATGTCTCCTAGGATTTAAACATTTATCTCTAAAAATATTAATTGGCACAATTAAAACCTTTTTCAAAGTCAAATCAAATCTGAAGGAGAAAAGCAAGAACTGACTTTGGTAATACTGAATCTAAGGGAATAAGGCTCAGGACAATAGGCCAACAGGTTTGGTTCACTATGTTAAAAAATTCCTTTGATATAATAACATTTACACTCAAATACGCCCCATCAATCCTTCTTGTACAATTATAGTTAATTATGAGACTGGGTTTTAACTGGATGTGCTCTTCTGCGGGCCCCCTTCTTGTTACAGTCTTCAAATGTCTGAATGTCTTAAATTTGTATTACACCTTGGACATTGTATAACATTCAGTTGATACCTTGGCTGTTCTGCTCACAAGTATAAATTTACTGGTTATTTGCCAACTTCACAAGTCTTTCATTTTTACCATTAGTGCTTACATATTTAGTAAGCCACTCGTAATTCCTGTGCTTCTTTGTAATTAAGCCCTCTGACTGGACATGTTGGGTTAATAACCCATTGTTCCTCCTTATTTAGGCCTGTTTCAGATCTTCCTAAAACTGGTCCTATATACAGTAACAATCAAAACAACCCTTGTATTCTAAAACTGATTGTATTTTTAACTGATGGCGTTTCTAAAACATAGTATTTCACACTTTCTCTTTTTCTTGTGAATGGGCTCAGATTCTCACTAACATTTATTATTATCATTATTTTTTTTTTAATTTTTTTTTTTCTTCAACGTTTTTATTTATTTTTGGGACAGAGAGAGACAGAGCATGAACGGGGGAGGGGCAGAGAGAGAGGGAGACACAGAATCGGAAACAGGCTCCAGGCTCTGAGCCATCAGCCCAGAGCCTGACGCGGGGCTCGAACTCACGGACCGTGAGATCGTGACCTGGCTGAAGTCGGACGCTTAACCGACTGCGCCACCCAGGCGCCCCTAACATTTATTATTTTTAAAAATATGTGTCAGGCACTGTAGTTGACACTGGCATTCTAACAAAGTCATGGCATGTGATCTGAAAAAAATTTAGTCAAGCATACCCTACTTGGCTTTCTGTATCTCCAAGACGCATAGTAAAACATCTAGGCAATTTTTATATGCATAGCAGCTCAACAGAAGAAAGTTTTGTAGGAGAGTCCAACATGTTATAATTTTAGCTTACTTTTGCTTTATTCTCCAGAGCCTTTATTTTGCAGGATATAGGTGGAGTTAATGGGCTTGGTTAATAATTCCTGAAGGTTCTCCTTTGAAGGGGCATGCTTCACCCAAACCATAGGGTATATACTTAAAAGGCATAACTGGGGTTAGTCATAACTGTCAGGTCTGTACCCTCATTTGGGGGCATAGTCAGGGGCTCTTGAGAGATTGCTCAGAAATGCTGGATGGTACCCATCAGATCAATTTTATCAAGGAGAGCTGTTGCTGGGTGGGCTATGGAGATCTCATAAAAATTAGAGAGGATGGAATATTTCCTGGCCCTTTTACAATGGATAAATAGTACTGATTCTAACACACAGGGCCCCAGCTAGACTGGTGCCATAGGTATGTAATAAGTGTCAGGAGACAGCTACAACTTCACGAGTATACCTGGATATCACTGATTTTTCCCCACAACATCATTTGTGGACTTTTTAAAGTGAGGTAAATCTGTGAGTCCTGAGATGTGGAATGAGGTCATCTTGACAGAGTGGCAGGCTGGACACCAAATATCAGCAGTCCCACCCTCTGCCAGACAGCACCCTACCTGGAGTAACAACATGAAGGAAAAGCTTCACAAAACTCTTGTATGTGTAACTCATGAAAAAAAAAAATCTGGTGTTCAAAACACACCAGAAAATTCCAATGTGTCTGACTCCTCAGCTTAAAGGAAGCTTCCCCTTCCCCAGCTGGAAATAGCTGTATTTGTGTGACTTAAGTAGGATGAGATAGAAAGAATTACCTATGCTATTTATTACTGCTGTGGTTTGAGAAAAGGGTAAACTGCATCCCACATCTGATGCAGCTGGATAGTCATGAAGCCTCAAATTGCCTCCAGATGATGTAAGAATCCTTTCAACTTAACAATTCAAAACTAAGATTTTGTCTTTCCTCTTCCTTTCTCTTCAACATTTACCTCCATTGTTTTAAGTGACTGCTCGCAGCCTAGCCCCCTCCATGGGCCGGTTTTTCTGAATTCGAATCATGGTTCCCCTGTTTTCAGGGAAGCCCAGTCTTAGATGCCAGGCTGGCTGGGGGAGGGGTACCTCAGTCCTGGTAGGGAACAGTAGTAGGAGATGAGGATTTCACAGTGCATTTTCTAGTATATTTTTGGAATTCCCTTGGTTTTCTAGGCCAGAGTAGGGCTATACCCTATCAGTCTCTATTCTTTCCTGGGCTAATTAGAGTTGAGCTCTCCCTATCAGAGAAAGTCTGCAGAACTGACTTTGCACTTTCTTCCATAGTACATCATCACTGTTGTCGCTTTTCTCCAGCTGATTTTTCTTCAGCTCAGTAATTAGCTATTTGTGTTTGCAGAGAATGGCTTGGGGATATTGAAATCAGAGAGATGGCCTTTGTCCATGTTCTGGAAAGACTGCCTTCCTGCTAGGTCAAAAACCAGGATGGAAAAAAATTGAGAAATTTTGACCTTGGTTTCACAAAATTCAGATTTATCATGAGCGTGTCACTTGTTTTTCTAAATATTAAAACCACCTAGGCATCCACTTTATATCTTCTTCTTTTACAACCTTCTTGCTTTGCTTATAAAATCAGAAATCCTATAAGTGTACAAATGATGTTATACTTGGGTAATAAATGGATGTTCTAGATGTATTCTGCTGGAGCATATTTATCATGCTGCTAACATCTGGAGTAGGTTAAAATACTCAGAACAGTCCTAGGTGGATTGTGTTATCAATTTTTCACTTATTGAAAATACTGCATTTGAATGTCATGTACTTTCCAAACTATAATTATTTGCTGTGTCACATGTTACCAACGTGAGGAGTTTAGCCTGGGCAAACCTTTTCTCTTCGCTTCATTTGATCTTTCACAAAATAGAGATGATTTTGTAGGCGGTTAAGTGAAGTAATGCTAGCCCAGTATCTGGACATAAAAGAATAAAAGTTAGGAGTAGAATGAAGAGAGATGAGGATTGCAGACTCTGAGAAGGTGGAGAGATGGGCACGAGGAGGGGCTTTGTAGAAGAGATGCCTTTCTGTAGGATGCTGGGACTCAGTTGGGTTGTGTCCAGAGGAAGAAGGGAATTGCATACCAGAGAAATAGAACTCAGAAAGCCTGTTTAGTTTGGCTAAAAGATATTGAGGAATAAGCACTGAAAAGGGAAGTTGAAGCCAGATTGTGGAGGGCTGTTGACTCCAAACTAAGAAACGTGGACTTCAATTCAGATATGGTATTTGGTAAAACTGCCACAAAGAGCTGGGTTAGACTGTTTTCCCTTTAGGGGCTGAACTGACCCCAGAAGCAGTCTATCTCAGGGCACGCAGGGGTTATCTGACATAGTAGTCTCACCCACAGTGATCCCGGTCTTCTGTCATCTCTCGCTCTGGAAGGAGTGCCAGGAACAGATATATTTCTTGCTGTCATTACCTATGGATGAGTTTTCACTGTGGGATGATGCTGAGCTAGAGGACTAGTCTACACCATTTTCCTTAGGCCTCTTCAAACACTCAGCCGTGTGAGTTGCTACACCAAGTACATCACCAAGCCCTGTTTGCAGAAGTGTCAGGTCCCTGCTGTGATCCTCAAATAAACCTCCTCCATGACCACACACACAGTCACCACCTTTTGGTGATAATGTACACACTGTGAGTGGGCTTTGTGATATGATTTGCACTGATGGAACATGGCAGCATATTAGGTTAGCAGCTTTATTGGAAGAAGATAAAAATCTAGACACAGGCTTTTACTAAAAGGCCATAAATCCCAGTGGTTTTAGCTTAGATTGATTTAAGGCTATAGTCCCACTTTGTTTCCATTTGATAAGAGCATGAATTCTTGTTGACCCTTCATGGTGAACACATGTTCTCTTCTAACAATCAGGGTGACATAAGCCCCAATGGGAGTAACATTTATTGTTCTAGAAAAGTTTGGGAAATCATAACAAAACTTTCCATGAATTAATCTAAGTTTCTAATTTACAGACAGGGTATATTAGATGATATTGTCAGTCTCCCAGTTATGGGACAATTATTCAGTGTTTCTTTTGGAGCTTGGTTGGCTATGGCTTTGAATGATATTGCAGACATCAAGCATTCTATTTTGAGGACTTTTTCCCTTTCTGTCATTGTTGGTGAACTTCTCTGTCAGTGTCAAGAGTTGCTTGTGCCAGCCCCTAATGGACAGGATGATAATTTTTTGATGGCTTCCAGGCCCTCCATGATATAGCAGACTTTTATCAGATGTAGTTGCTAGGCTGAAGAGCTATAAGGTTAATGAATATATTTGACTTTCAACAAGTATTTCAGAGGAACTACTATGAGCCAGACACGCTCAAGTCCTGAGCCATATTATAATGGACTTAGGAAATCTGGATTCCTTTTTAAAGTCAGACATCTGTATATGAGTATATTTTAAATATAATAATAGATTAGGAAGACATTTTAATCTTCCTAGGATGCCATTTGTCATTCTCTATGTCCCCACCCACCTCACCATCCAATCTTGCACCACTAGCCCGAGACTTTTCTCTCTCTATTCCTTAGATGTCTGTATTTCTTTCGATTCCCTGGAGATGCCAAGCAATCTTCTCCTAAAGAATTTGTACATACAGTTTTTTTCCCCTTCCTGGAATGTTATTTAACTACCCCAACTGTTCTTTCTACCAGCTAGCCACTACCCTGAATTCAGGTCTCTGCTTAATTGTGACTATTTTAGGGAGGAATTCCCTGATCTCCCAAGGCTCAGATCTCTTTGATTTACATTACCATAACTCTGTTTTATGTACATTTTCTCCTTCAGAAAATAATAGACCTAAATAATGTTTTAGGTCTGTTTTCTGCATTAGACCATGATTTCCATGAGACCAGGTGTTTTGATCACTGTCACAGTTCTAGCACTTAGTACATTTCCAAAAGATTTTGATCATTGACTGGGAGATCATCTTGTTTCAAACTTCTTTCACACCAGAACTCTGAAGCAGAGATGATTAATGCTTGCCCATGGAACACAGTTAGAAGCTGATTCAATATTAAATATTCAGAGCCCCAGTATTATGTTTACTGTATGAGCAAAAGTAGGAGGCCAGCTGAGTGGTTGGACATGCTTCTCTAGGTAGCAGAGGCAATAGAGGTTGTGTTCTGCATATCTGTTCTTGCCATCCAGCCAAGCTGAATTAAAAAAAAATATTGTGACATATTTTCACATTTACAGAAAAGTTGTGAGAATAGTACAAAGAATCCTTAAAAACTTTACCTAGATTTGCCAAATGTCCACATTTACCTATTTATCTATCTTTCCATCAGTCTACCCATCTGTCTATCTATCTATCTACCATCTCTTCATCATCAGTCTGTCCATATATGCTTTTTTCCCCTGAACTATTCACCAGTAAGCTATATATATGATGTTTCCTTGCCCCCAATGACTTTAGCCTCAGTTTATTAAAAAAGGAAGAACATTCTTTTACACAACCACAACTATGAAAATCAGGACATTAAACATGAATACATTACATAATCTGCAGTCCTTATTTAGGTTTTGCCAATTGTCCCAAGAATTTTTTTTCTTGCAAAAGAAACTCCAGGATTATGTGTTGCATTTAGTTGTCACCTCTCTTAGCTCCTTTTAATCTGGGAAAGTTTTTTAGTTTTCTAAAAAGTATAGGCCAAGTATTTAGCAGACTGTCCATCAATTTGTATTTGCTGATATTTCCTCCTGATTAGTTTGAGCTTATACACTTTTGGCAGGAACACTGCAGAAGTGATGGTTTGTTCTCAGTGCACCTGTCCAGAGTTGTTGATTTGTCCCATTATGGGCAATGTTAGCTTTGATAACTGAAAGTGCTGTCTGCCAAGTTTCTCTCTTGTAAAGTTATGACTTTCCCTTTTGTAATTAATAAATATCTGTGGGGAGGTAATTTGAAACTATGTAAGTATCCTGTTACTCCTCAAAAATTCACTGTGAATTTTATCACTTGCTGGAGGTTCTGGCCTGAATTAATTATTATTATGATTGCTAAATGGTGATTTTCTAATTTTCTAATTTCCTCCAAATTTCTTAGCTGCATTTATACTCTAAAGATTTATTTTCTTCCATTAGTTTGTTTATAGCAGATGGTTTCATGGATTGTTGCTTTATTCAGTGGGTTTCAATACTTTACTATTATCTATTTTGATGCCCTAAATTATCTCAGCTTTGGCAAGTAGGAGTCTTCCAGACTGGCTCCTGTATCTTTGTGGCATGTCCTTATGTTTCTCTTAGTTCGTCTTTGTTTTCTGGAGCAACAAGATGCTTCCCGCTCATTTTGTCATCTCCCTGCCTCAGCCCTGAGACTAGCCTTTTATCTAAAGAGATGTGCTCATTCCTACTGGAGCATAATCATTTCTAGATCCTTTCACACATTTATATCTATTTTTATATCCTCCCTCTTCTCTCTCTTTCCTTTTCCTCTCCTCTGCTCACCTCACCTCACATCTCCTCACTTCTCCTCTCCTCTCTTTCTCTCTCTCTCTCTCTCTCTCTCTCTCTCTCTCTCCTACTTATATAAAAAACACATGAGTTTACACTGACACCTCCAATTTGAGTTCAATGCCACAGGGTCCATTCTCCCTGTTTTTAATTTTAGCTTCATCCCTTTCTGTATCTGTAACTCCCTTCACCAGCAGTGAGAAACATGCCTCCCATTATCCACAATATAATAACTTACTTTTCAATCCTAGAATATAAAAAAAAATAATTTCAGAATTGCTAAACCTCTGCAAAAAAAGAATCCCAATAACTAGAATTCAATACTTGTTTAAAATTCTTTTTTTCTTGGGGCACTTGGGTGGCTCAGTTGGTAAAGTGTCTGACTTCAGGTCAGGTCATGATCTCATGGCTCTGAGTTTGAATCCCATATCAGGCTCTGTGCTGACAGCTCAGAGCCTGGAGCATGGTTGGGATTCTGTGTCTCCTCTCTCTCTCTGCCCCTCCCCTGCTCATGCTCTGTCTCTCTCAAAAATAAACAAACATTTAAAAAAATTTTGATTAAAATTTTTTTTCTTTAGTCTGAGGGCATATCATCTAAATCCTATATACAGAAATTACTTAGGTTAGTTCTATCCTCAACTCATTTGGTGTTGTCAGGTTATTCTTTTGAATTATGGTTCATTTTTGTTTATGCTCCATTTTAGAGTTTTTTTTCTTTATCCTTCCTGATTTTCTTTTTTTTTTATTCTTCTTCCTTTTTGAGTATGTAAAACACTGATGTTGTTCCAAAAGTCAGAACTGTACAAAAAGGTATACCTGGAGAAGAGACATTGTCCACTGTGGACTTTCCTTCCCTGCTTTCCACCCAATCCTCATGCATCTTGTTTAGGTAACCAACCACACATGTGTCAGCTTTATCCTCCCTCTGTGGTTTCTTGCACATGTGATCAGATACCTTATTTGCTTATATTTCTTAACAAAAAGAGATCTCTCTTTTGCACTCTGCCTCATTTCACAGAGGCCTGTTTCCTTCTTTGGTAGAGGGCTTAGTATTGCACTGTGTAGATATACCACTGCTTATTCAATGGGCCTCCTTTGTTTGGGCCTGTTGCTTCCAGTATTCTGCACTAACAAATGATGCAAGGAATATCTTTGTGCATAAGTATTTTCTGATTGTTGGAGGTGTATCTGCACAATGAATTGCTTAAAAGTGGGAATTCTAGGGCGCCTGGGTGGCTCAGTCGGTTAAGCATCCAACTTCAGCTCAGGTTATGACCTCATGATTCCTGAGTTTGAGCCCCAATCAGGCTCTTCACTGACAGTGTGTCGAGCCTGCTTGAGATTCTCTTTCTCTGCCCCTCCCCTGCTTGTGCACTCTCTGTCTCTGTCTCTCAAAATAAATAAACATTTTTTTAAGTGGGAATTCTATATCCTAAGGGAATACATATGTAGTTTTGTTAGATATTGCCAAATACCCCTACCTAAGGGTAGTACCAATTTTCATCCTCACCAGCAGTATAGGAGAAGGGTCATTTCTCTGTAGCTTTGCCAACAGAGTGTGTTGTTATATTTTTTAAGTTTTTGTCAATCAAAAAAGTGAGAAATTGCATCTCAGTGTAGCATGAGTGAGTTTGAACAAACTTTTCTATGTTTAAAGATAAATTGTTTGCTTGTGTCTTTGCCCATTTTTCTGTTGGATTTTCTTCTTCTTTCCTAATTTTTAAAGTTTGTGTGTGTGGATATATTGGAGAAAATTTCACTTTATCTGTGATTTAATTTGCAAATATTTCTCCGAGTAGTTCTACCTCTTCACTAATACATAACACTGAACTGGGGGAATTAACCAATAAATTGTACAAGAGAAATCAACAAGAGGCATAAAATTAGAAAAGAAGTAAAATTATTTTTATTTGAAGATGGTATGATGATGTTTGCGGAAAACCCCCAGAGAATCTATGATTAAAACAAACTTAAAAATAAAAATGACTCAAAAAATCAAGAATTAAGTAACATGTCAGGATATGAGGTTAACAAATTAAATCGGATTTTAAAATGGTAGAGAAAATCCCCTTTACAATATCAATCAAAAAGATAAAATATGTACCTAGGTGGAGTCATTGCTAAGGTCTCTTATCAAAATAAATCAACTTAGATATATTCTGTAATTTTTTTCCCAGTTTCAATAATACATTAACTCCCTTTAGGAAACTTTAATCTGAAGGTTCTAGTTTATTTAAGAAATCTCAGTTAATTCCAGGAGGTATATTCTTTTCCCATAGAGAGATAGCATATTCTAACTGGAGTTCACATATAACTATAGATCAAAAACTCCTAAGAGTCAGCGGGTCACAGAATCATAGTTCCAGGAAAAACTTTGTTTGTTGAAAAATTTCCCCTGTCAAAGACGGGGACTGAAAAAAAAGGGGGATGGGAGAGCCTGGTTATTTGAGTAAGAAGAAGGGAGTTAGCAGAACTAATAGATTGTCATGGTCTAGACAGAAGGGATGGATTCTTGTCTCTGGTGAAATTAGAGAGCAGTAAGGAAATAGGGCAGAAACTGAGCCTGAAGGCTTGGGCAGGGAGTTAATGTTGAAGAATCAAATAGGAAGCCACAAATGAGAGAGACTGTGGGTAGTGGAGAGGCTCACTGAGGACATATGGAAACTTGACCTTGGGCACAAGAATAATTCTAAACCCCATAAACACTCAGAATTTCCAGATGTTGTTCTTGTGGGCTTCATGGTGGGGCTGAATCTGAAGATTGTAAGAGTTATAGGCCCAGACCCTCTGATCGAAAAATGTCACTTATTTTTACCCTTAGTCAGAGGCATCAGAAAAAAGGAAATTGAGATAGAGCATGAACAGGATAAGGAATTGGCATTGGGGGAATGTTGGGTCTATTCATTTGGGTGAGGTCAGTTTCCTCTGAGCTGGTTAGGCAGATGAGTGCCTTCCTCAGGTCCCAACGAACAAGTTTTCAAGAGTAAGTAAATACCTTAGACAAAATCCCGTTTTTTAAATTTGAACTCCTTTTTCTTCCAGTTTTGCCATTTTCTTCAGTTGGGGCCAATGGAATAACAAAGTTTTCTCTTAAGTGAAGAGTTAGCTTGAGGTTTAAATATTGGTTTTTGTTCTTATATCCATATTAATGACCTATCACATTTCAAGACATAAAATTAACATTGCTTTGGATTTTTTTCTTTTTTTTGTGACTTTTTATTTTGATATAATTTACATTTTGAGCTATCATCTCTCTTTCTTTAAATACACATATATACACACATGTATATATGTAACTTAGAATATTAATACGTATTTTTGGAGAATAAGTTGAAAACATCATTTCCTTTTACTCTTAAATATATGTGTGATTTCCAGGAACAAGGATATTCTTTCATAGAACCACAACAGAGCTAGTGATTACAGGAAAATTTAGCACTAATTTAATACTATTATCTATACTCTATATTCAAATGTTATCAGTTGTCCCAGTAATATCCATTATAGCTCTTCTTTTCCTGGTTCTGGATCCAATCCAGCATCAAACATTGCTTGATCTAGATCTTGTTTGATCGTGTTAGTTATTGCTTGTTAGTTCTTGTTCTATTTAGTCGCCTTTTACCTGAAACTTTTCTGTCTCATGTTTGCTCATCATAGCTCCTAGCAGTGCATTTTGGCAGGAATGTCAGCAAAAAGATGTTCTGTCCATTTCAATGTACCATTTCAAGAATCACATAAGGTCCATGTGTCCCAAGGTTGGTGATAGCTTTGAATGTTTGGTTGAGGTAAAATGTCTCCCAGATATTTCTGTGTCAAGTTACTCTTCTTCCCTTTGCAATGAACAAGTAATTTGTGGAAATATTTTGAGACTATAGATATAACTTCTTTTATCAAAATTTCATGTACTAATTCTGATATTCATTAACAACTTTCTAACTTCATCCTATCTTTCATATTTATTACTTGGGCGTTATACTGCAAGGAAGAATTTTCTCTTCTCTCTATATATTTGTTTATTTGTTTATTTCAGAACGGACTCAGGAGCTTTGTTTCATTCAAATAGTTATAATTCATCACCAACAACATTTTTTAAAAATGTTTTTAATGTTAATTTATTTTTTTTGAGAGAGAGACATACAGAGTGAGAGCAGGGAAAGGCAGAGAGAAGAGGGAGACACAGAATCTGAAGCAGGCTCCAGGCTCTGAGCTGTGAGCACAGAGCCCGATATGGGGCTTGAACCCACGAACTGTGAGATCATGACCTGAGCTGAAGTCGGATGCTCAACCGACTGAGCCACCCAGGTGCCCCAACATTTTTTTTTTTTTTTTGGTGCTCAAGTTGTTTCAGACTACGTCAGACTGGTTCTTGCATACTTTTGTCCAATTTTTTGAGAGTTCCTTACTTCACAGAGCTCATCTTGTACTTTCCCTGCCTCAGCCCCGGAATCAGGCCTTAGTCCTAGGTGCTTTAGCTTTCCTTTTTGATTTAATCAGATCACATTTGCGCTGTTATGTGGTTTTCCAAACATCTTCTCACTAGCCCCCAACACAACTCTGTATCCCACACTTGGCAGCCTCCTTCCTACTTTTGCATGTCCACAGCACCAACTTCTCCCTTGTTCACACTCTGTTCCTTTTGCTGCCCACCAAGACCTGGTTCCTTTCTCCTCTCTGAGAAAGATGCATGTAAAGAAGAACTGCTGTGACATCTGTAACTCATTCATCCCCAGGCTTGATTCCACTAAATTGGCTGGCTAGTCAAATGCCTTGCTTCTTAGGGGATTCTGATATGGTTCCAGAAGCTGCTCAATAGGAAAAAAAGTTTAACATCTTAAGAAGACTTAAAAACACTTTTTTTTTAAGTGAAATGTTATAGGAATATCTTCAATCTTAGCAATAATTTCTAACATATTCTTGAGTTCTCCCTGCAAAGATTTTCCTGAGAAACCCCAGTCCACATTCATTTCTCCCCTCTTTGAACTCCTACTGCACTTGGAGTCTGAACCACACAATTTAGCTTTTGTTTATGTGCCCAGTTTTTCTCTGATTGCTTCAAGTTTTCCATAATGGTTATTAATTCCTTCAGGGTAAAGACTGTTTTCTATGTATACATATATATGATTTCTCCCACAGCATCTGGGCTCAGTCCCCACACACAAATACACACACAGTTCCTAGTCCTACACCACACACATGTAGGTACATTAAGAAATGACTGTTGAGGAAGTTAATTCTGATCATAAAATTCACACAGCCAGTTAGAGAAATGGGACTAGAACTTAGGTCCCATGAGATACACACCTATGTTTTCTCAATTCTAATGTATTATAAATATTCCCAAATTTGGCCATCTGTTTAAGAGTACTATATTGTACCCGATTATCAGCATCCTGTAATATTGCATGTTTTATCCCTTTTTTGAAAAAAGTTAGAATAAAAATTCCATAGAGGTGGAAGATGGGGGATAGTATGGATCTCTAACATCCATAGGTAATCTCTTTTTTTTTTATATGAAATTTATTGTCAAATTGGTTTCCATACAACACCCAGTGCT
>NW_024412377.1:114274356-114299603 GCF_014898765.1 Herpailurus yagouaroundi | reverse complement strand
TGTGCCAGAAGCAGATCTGATTATTTGCTTACCTTCCTCTGGCTGACTTCTGCCTAGTAGTTGAAGTCAGGATGTTATCTTGACAGTAGAAAAAAAGGGATCTGGATGTCTGCATATCCATGGTTTGATTATTCATTAGTCTGACTTCTATTTATTATATATATTTCCCATTAAATCTATTTCATAGGTGTTCATTTTAATTTTTAGAAACATTTAATTTTTAGAAATATTTATGCGTGGTCTGGGTAGCTCAGTTGGTTAAGCATCCAACTTCAGCTCAGGTCATGATCTCTTGGTTTGTGAGATGCCCCATATTGTGCTCTGCACTGACACTGAGAGCCTACTTGGAATTCTCTATCTCTTTCTCTGCCCCTCCCCTACTTGTGTTCTCTCTCAAAATAAATACACAAGCTTAAAAGAAGGAAATACTTAGATTTTAAATGCTTGTGCCTAAAAAAAAGCCATATTGAATTCTTATTCCAAAACCTTTGTGGAATCTACTTTTTTGATATTTTATTCATTATTTCATGAAACACTTTAATATGTGCCATGGACTGTTCTAGACTCTGGGGTAAGGAAAGTTTTGCTGAGGAAGTGACATAGAAGGTAAGGCCTGAGGGATGAGCAGAAGCTGCCAGGTGACACCTGGGAGGAAGAGGGCGGCAGCAGAGGAAGCCACACAGGAGGTGTCTGGGGTGTGAAGGAGCTTCGAGAAAATGTCCAGAATATAGTGAGAGCAAGGAGTGGTTTGGAGGAGATTACACATGTAGGCAGAAACTCTATCAGAAGGGGCTTGTAGTGCACATAAGAGTTTGGGTCTTATGTCAAATTCAAGGTTTTAAAGTAAAGTAGAAGAGCCTTGGCAACTTGTAGCAAGCAGCTTCTTATTTCTTAATAGCCCTTATTAGCACTATAATGTGGTTTAGTAATTGATGTCTACAAAAACAACTGTTTTCATAAGGAAAAGTGTATATTGTATGTCCTGTAATCTTGGTAGGAAGGCAGAAAAGTTGTATAATATGCTGTTGAAAGATTTCTTTTTTCGCCAGAAAGATTTAAAAGTGTGTTGGAGGGGCGCCTGGGTGGCGCATTCGGTTAAGCATCCGACTTCAGCCAGGTCACGATCTCGCGGTCCGTGAGTTCGAGCCCCGCGTCGGGCTCTGGGCTGATGGCTCAGAGCCTGGAGCCTGTTTCCGATTCTGTGTCTCCCTCTCTCTCTGCCCCTCCCCCGTTCATGCTCTGTCTCTCTCTGTCCCAAAAATAAATAAAAAACGTTGAAAAAAAATTAAAAAAAAAATAAAAGTGTGTTGGAAGTGAAAGGGGTAAACTGCAGTTATCCAGAAAACAAAAACAAAAACAAAAACAAAAACAAAAACAAAAACTACATGTTCATCCCAGTTGCATTCTGACTTATAGCCTTTTAACTTAATATACAATATTCATCATAACATATGCAAAAACTTTAGAATCTTTATAGAACTATTGTTTTTCATCTACCATTTATTATGCAAGGGAAACTTGATGCTGTATTGTTCCAGCCTAAGACCACTCTTCCTTCTGTCATTAAATTTTACTTGTTTAATTTCCCTAAGAGATGTCAAAATTATATTTTCAATAACTTGTGTGTATTTCATTGTATTCTTCATGATCTTAGGAGAAGATGCATAGTTCTTTACATAAAGGATGCCTAACATTTGTCATGAACAAAACAAATTCATAATTTTAGTTACATATCTAATGTAGCTGTCGCTGTATACTATGCATTTTTCCAATCAAAATATAACTATAGGATTACTACTTAGGGCATTACTTGGGGAAATAATTATTATTTGGGGAGAGATTAAGGAGGGAGAATGGCATTTAGATCATAGGTGATATTAAAAGCCCCAAGACGGGCACCTGGGTGGCTCAGTTGATTGAGTGGCCAACTCTTGATTTTGTCTTAGGTCATGATCTCACAGTTCGTGAGTTCAAGCCCTGAGTGAGGCTCTGTGTTCCTCTGTGAGGAACTAGCTTGAGATTCTCTCTCTCCCTCTTTCCTTCTCTCTGTCTTTCCCTCAAAATAAATAAATAAACATTTAAAAAAAGCCACAAGAAATAGAAAAGAGAAACTTATCTTCTAGGAAGTAAGACATGGGACAAATTACCCAAGTCAGTGATTTCAAATACAGTGTAATGTATTGCTGAGACTCAGGAAAATGACAAGATCTTTTGGTCTCAACAGAAATTTAAGGAGGAAATAGATCTATGAAATGGTAATAGGATAGGTTATTTTACATAACCACAAAGTAAGCTGGATTCAGGGGCACCTAGAATATACTACAAACCACTTGACAAAACTTCTACCATCTCCTCCAAATGCTAAGTGCTACTACTTACCCAAGCAGTGCTCAATCCTATTGTCATTGTCCTGGTTCTCTCTTCTATGTGTCTCTGGCTCTCAATTCAAGTTCCAGGGGGAATTCTCAGAGTTTTCCACAGTGTAAGGCAGGCCTTCACCTTTCAAAGACTTACAGTGGAGACTTTCCCAAACACACGAATGTATAGTGGCCAAAAAATATGACAGTTTCTTACATAGTTCAACCCTTTGGATATCCTTTGAACACATGTTCATTTACAAACATTGGTTCCAGGATTCTAGAAATAATCCTTGACAGCCAAGGCACTGTTCTATCCTTCCCAAAATGAGGAATCCCAGAACCTCACCCAGCAGTGTCTAGTTCAGAACTTCTGGGAAATGCCCAGGCTTCCTCCGATTCTGTCAGTCACACGTCCATGTTCTGTAACCTGTGGACTAAATTGAAAACGTATTACCATCACACTCCGTATAAAATTGTGGAGGAAGAGACAAATTAGTTGAAATATATAAATGTAAGTCTGGATTTAGTAAGGAAAAGAACATAATTACATATGTGTGACACTAGGTCATAGATAGGATTTCTTTTTTCTACACTTCATTTAACATTTTTTTGACTTCACTCAAGAATTTTGATCCCTTAAGGGTCTAACCCCTGGTGGTAGTGCCTGTTTAGGGTTTCTGGGGCTGGCTGTTATTGTTTTTACCATAAGTAAGTATTAAGTATTTTGAGTAAGTAATTATTTTTAGTTTCCATCCTTTTTCTTTCAACATCTGCATTGTATTTCAGTCCCCCTATGTCCCCTAGACAGTCAGGATCAGCAAAAAATGCAACCTTTTTTCTCAGTTTTTACTGATCCTCCCAATACCAGGGGCAGCCCCAAATATACAAGTGTTTTTTCTCAACTTCTGATTGTATAGAATCACATTTATGTCCCCTAGTGAAAGTATTCTTCCCATAGGTACTAAAGCCCTCTGTCAGCAGAGCCTAAAGTAGCAGGAATAGCAAATGTTTTCTGTTTGTTTCACAAGTGTGTGTCATGTCCCATCTTGAGGCTGGAAGCTGTATCTCATATTGCTGTGTTCTGAAGGACTTGGGATGAAGTGTGATAGGATCTCAGAATTAGGCTCTGCTGCTGAAGAGGCTTCCTTAGCACTTTGAGAATAGGGGAATGGAGAACCTGATCAGCTATAAAGGTGATTGCTGCAATGGGAAGCCAATGGTCTAGTGTATAGTGCTCAAGGGTCATCTTTAACTTGGGCTTGATTATAGCAACTTTTCATTTCTATTATATAATGATATTCAGTGTGCTGGCTGGAATTCATATCAGACATATCACTATAGCATATTCTAATGTGATGTGTCTATTTATAGCCTGAGTCTCTGAACTAGCTACAGGTACAATGAATAAGATCCAGCCCTCCAGAGAAAGGGACAGTCAAGAGCTAGGCTATGTGTGTGAGAGAGTCCTGTCAAGTAATCTGTAGTGTACAGCAGGGCCACAAGGCTAGGAGGATATTAGAGTGTCATGCACACAAACTGATGAGTGCAGTAAGGCCACAATGGGTTGGAATAGTTGGCAAGTGAGTAGTTCTACAGATACCTCGGGCTTTTCTAAGCAATTAAAGTGTGAAATGGATGGCAGAGAAATTCTTGACTGTACTTACTGATGGACTAATACTGTTGGTGAATCCATGTGGTGGTTTGAATGTTGGTTGACTCAGAAGTTGTTGGGGTTGTGTTTCAGATTTAGAACATCAGTGGCCCCAATAAAAGGGACAAGGGGAGTAGGAGCTGAAAACAGGAATAGTGTTGTACCAAATGTGAAGCAGGGTAGGAAAATGATCCAAGCTTGTTCACTTTTCAAATGTGATAGGCAAAGCTTTTGTACCATTTTTGGAGAAAACCACAGTGGTCTAAGAGAGAATGTCAAGACATAGTACCTGAATGAAAAGAAATACTATGTGTAAAATTTAACAAGTAAACAAACATAAAGAATAAAAACAAGGCCTAGAGATATGACACCCCTTTCAGTTGTGAAAATGACAGGGACATGAAAACTAGTCATAAAGCCATGGCTATAGTTAAAGACAAAATTGTACAATTACTTGGGAATCACATAACCAGAAGAGTGTACTGTATTTGAGCTCTATGACATGCAGTGGTATATTTGTTGCAAAGCTTTGCTCCTCCTGGAGGAATGTTATAGTCAAAATTACAAGTACTGACCACATTACAAAACTACTGAATTGATTTACTTTTGACAGCACATTTTCCCATGGGCCAGCAGAGAGAAGAGTGTCAGTATAGATGTGAGTCTGGTACTGGAAATTCAGACCAGGAAACCATTAGCTGGCCAACCATACTCACCACTCAAGCATTAATTCACAGCCCTAGACATTACAGAGAGGCCTACTTCTTTCTAACCTTTAAGGTCTAGGCTTTAGAAATGAATGTCCATGATGTTATGTACCAGCCTATGTTAACACCATCTTTGTTTTTTGTATTGAAAGTGACTTTGACCCACTTCTGTTGAGGCAAATATCACGATCATTCCATTGCATTTCATTTGGTGGAGAATTTAACTTAAAATGTAAGAAGAAGAAGAAGAAGAACAACAACAACAACAACAACAAAAACATGACCAAAAGGTAAGCCAGAATTTCACAACTTAATCTCACATAAATATTGTCAACTTATTTATTTTTTTGCTAGCTTAATTTTAGCCAATATAAAGCTACTAAAATAAAAATAAAATTGCTGTCTAAATTGTGAATCTTGGAATAATAGGGCTCAGCACTATTCATTTCTTTTACTTTGAATAAGAAGAATAGCTTTGCTAAAAAATGAAGTTAGTACATCGGGACTCAAATTTAAGGGGAAAAAAAGACCAACTGTTTCATTCAGCATTTTTCTCCCCTTTTCAGCATGTAATCAAATACAACACACATCAATTTGAATTGCCAACCATTAACTAAACCATAATAAGTTTTAGTTAGGAAAGTATGCTAGACTCTTCTCTTACATCTCTCATATAACTCTTAGAAGTACTCAACAAATCCTTGTTGATGTTGACTTCTTTCCTATTGCAGTAGGACATAATGACATTTGGAGGATTTGTTACACTGGAACCATTTCTAGTCTAGACAGAGATTAGCTGCTATCTCATATTTTAGTTACAAGTAAAATGGTATTCCAATGAGGTAATCCCTCTGTGTCCATACTTTTGGAAGAACACATAATGGAAAACAATAGCTATATATCTAAGAGGAAAACAAAGTCTTAGAAAAATAATGTAGGTAGACAAGGTGTTTACTTACAGCACATGTGTAATAGAAGTCCTTAGTGGGGCTTGAACACAGTGAGAGCAGAGGGCAGTAAGGACACAGGGGAGGAAGGTGGCTTGCACATTGAGGAGATGCTTTTCAGTATTGAAAGCCAAGTAGGCTTTTAATTTAGGCAAGAGGAAATGCCAACAGATGATTAGAACCGAAGAAACTGAATGTGCAAAGGCATTGAAGAGAGAGAATGAAATATGTGGGAATTGAAAATAGTTCCTCTCTTGTTTGTAGTCTGAAATTCTTTAGAGAATCAGGTAAGAAAGATTAGAAAGTGTCTATTGACTAAGAAATCCTGGGTGTTCTTTAACCATTTTCCTGGAATAGAAAGAGGGGGATGAGGGATAGTGAGGTAGGTGGATGGTTTGCAGAGCCTGGGGTCTTTAGAGGCTGCTCAGGGGCTGCCTAGACAAGGCCAGGTAGGGGGTTCTGTGCTCACTGTCCCGTCTTTCAACCAGGGAAGTTGGCATGTGTTTATTTTCTGTCTTAGGGTTCCACATTAGATTTCATTTGAAAAGTAGGGTTCTGTTACTTAAAAAAATCATTAAAAAATAAGAATAAGTGGGAAGTAAGACAACTAAAATTTTTTTAATGTTTATTTATTTTGAGAGGGACAGAGAGAAAAACAGAGCATGAGCAGGAGAGAGGCAGAGAGAGGGGGAGATACAGAATCCCAAGCAGACACCAGGCTCTGAGCTGTCAGCATGGAGCCCAACATGGGGCTTAAACACATGAACTGTGAGATCATGACCTGAGCCAAAGTAAGGCACCCAACCAACTGAGTCACCCAGGCACCCCAGAAGTAAGACAATTAAGATACCTGTACAAGGTAGCTGAAGAAGGAGAGCTATTGCAGTACTAGAGGGGGATCTGGAGACATAATAAAAAATCTGTGTTAAGGTAGAACCATGATAAGCTTGCTTCTTTTTAGGTTGAGAAGTGAGAACTGTCAGAAGGTTAAAGTTTGATATAAAGGGTGATGGGACATGTGGGGACACTGACCTGAGGTCCTATCACAGATAGGAATGGGTCAAATCCATAGCTGACATGAGTAGATTTGTGCTCTCTTCACTTTATAAATTATAAGGAAAGCTTAAGGATATCCTTTGACTTTTTTTTTCTTTTAGGCTTTAAACAAAAATTTAAATAAATACATTTCTTAAAAGAGCTAATTATCATGCCTAGGTATTATTTGGTACTTTTGTCAAGATACCATTATCTGATTATTTTCTCTGTGGCATAAAACTTGACAGCAGTTAAGTATACCAACTATCTCCAAATACAACTTGACCAAAGGTCAGCTCTTTTTATGGTTGTGATAGGAATGCATTGAACAAATAATGAAAGTCACTTTTATGTGCTTTTTTCCCACAGACTCCCACAGTGGACTGAGTCTTTGAAAAACCCAATCACCATTCCAGTCTTCCGGACAGGTGAAAACTCGATATACTTTTTTCTCCTTAGAATCCAGGTAGAGAAATTTTTGTAATCTGCTTTAAAACTTCCTCTAGCCATTAGCAAGATTTCCAAGAGATGGGTTTCTCTTCATGAAACTGCATTTGTATTGCTGCCAGTGTAGTAGAATCTCTCACACCTCAGAGGAGATGGAAAACAGCCACTCACTGCCTTCTGTGTGAGTAGAATTGCAGGCTGCAGAGACCTCGGTTCTTACTGTGATACGGCCAAATAAATACTCGTTCCATTTCTCCTGTCATTTCTTGTTGCAGAAGTAGCTGAAATCCACTGTAATTTAAGGCCTGCTGCTCAAGTTGTAGCCCAAAGACAGTAACATCAATATCATCATCTTCTGAATAAGATTCTGTCTTTTAATGGGATATCTCAGGTGATTCATATGATTCATATGATCTCAGATGATTCATATGATTCATTCATATGTGTAGGAACCACTCACTGCATTAGGAGATTCTTTGGAATCATTATGCATGGGCTGGCCGGCCCTTAGAATCCTTTTCCCCAGTGGCTGGCTCTTTAGGCTTGTGTCTTTCTCTTACACATCTTTGTATTTGTCGTGCCTGGCACAGTGCCTGACACCAGGCCCTTTGATTTGATTTAGTGCCACAGTTCATTTCATGTGTACTGAATGAGTTCCAGAATCAGCACATTACAGTATAATCCTACCTGTGCCATAGGAGATGCATGGGAACTATTTCTCTGAATCTAGCTTTGTACCAAAGGCCAGACACCGTGAAACAGAGAACCCTACTCCAAATTGATAACCTCTTTGTTTCACTTGGAATGTCTCCCTTTCTTACTCAGAGTAGCTCTGCCTTTCCATGTTTCCTTTTTTTTGGGGATTTGGATGATCTTGTGCTGTTGAATTAATTTTTTTTTTATCTCTCACTTTACCTTCATCCCAAGTGACTGATGCTAGTGGCAGAGGGTATTTGTTGAGTTATTTTTGTATCTTGCCTTTATCCATTAGCTTTCACCAAAGGGACACTTACGAGGAATCTGGTGGTAAAAAGGAAGGATACTGAAGGCTTTTTTTTCCCACCAGCATCTTCAAGAAGTTTTTTCTCCCAGATTGTAACAATAGCTTTGATTTTACTTTTTGTCTGCTCTAAGCAGTATGATAAATAACCTTAGCCTGATAATGTTTGCTTATTTTTAGCCATTTGTAATTTTTCTTTCACACTCACTCTACCACTGCATGCTTTTGAAGTGAAAGTGACAGTTTTCCTAAGAACATTTCCGCTTTCCCTTTCTGCTTCTTTCCTTCACACTCGTACCATGGGCTGTTCATATATAGAGTGTTTTGTGGAGTGACGAAGATGAATTATTCCTGTTATGCACAAAGAAAGTTATTTTACCCATTGCCTAAAACGAGAAGAGTCAAAGGATACTGCACAGCTTTAATCTGTCAGCAAAAGCTCAAGAGAAAGGAGTTTCAGGTTGAAGAACACATTTCTAAAACATCTGTCCACGTTAAACTAAGACCAAATATTGGTACCAGTGTTCTACACAGTTCAATTTTGATCTCTAATTTCACCAAAATCAGTAGGGATGGAGAATGACAGCTAGGGGTGGTGGCTTTCATAGTCTATCAGAGAATGCACAGATGAAGTATTGAAAACACTCTAAATGATCCTGATATAATCTTGTGTCTAAATCTCCTGTGTGTATATATCCTAGGAGGGGTTCAAGTGGAGGGAAATAAACTATTATTGTGGTTGCCAAATTTAGGTAAGAAATTGGGACTTTCTGAATGTTAATTGGTGAGTCTATCGCCTTGAGTCAAATGCAAGATGGGAAGTGTCACTGCAGATACTTATCAGCAGAGAAAACTATCCAGGATTGCTAAAATCATGGCAGGTTGAATTCTTTTTTAATTTTTAAAAATGTTTATTTATTTATTTTGAGAGAGAGACAGAGAGTGTGATCAGAAGACAGAGAGAGTGAGACAGAATCCAAAACAGACTACAGGCTCTGAGCTGTCAGCACAGAGTCTGATGCAGGGCTCGAACCCATGAACCAGGGGATCATGACCTGAGCTGAAGTCGGATGCCAGGTGCCCCTGGAAGGTTGCATTTTGCTTCAAACATCCATAGCAGTCTCTCCTCAGTGACCATCCTGAAGGACGAAATGGTTCTTAACTGAATAAAAAGCACCTTGGAGGATGTCGACCAAACACGAATAAGAGATAATTTTTAGAAGGACTCCTCAAGCTTGAAACACCTAAGTAGATGTAGAACAAATATTTTCAGTGAAATCTGTGCTCCAACCCAGATGCAACCTATAGAAAGATCCTGGCACCTCCCTACATTTTGAAACTTATGGTTTTACTGTAGGTAATGAAAAGCTTTGCATTATCTCCCTGTCAAAGGAAATTTGTGAATTCTGTTTTCTTTTTATGGTTTGTATGTTGGGAGAATGATTTTAGGGTCAGAATTGGTCAGACTCTACCTCTGATCCCTTAGAACCAGTGATTTCCTTCCCCCGGCCCCCCCCCCCCCCACCATTAACCATGGAATGGACAACTCTTCTGCTGTAGTGGGAACATTAAAATTATTCTCTTAGATTTGGTTGATTTTAGTCAATTGATGGTGTCTTCAAAAAACCAGTGCTCTTGCTTCATATTGTCTTCTCCTTGACTCAACTACAACTCTAGGTTTTTCCCAGGGATGTTTGTCCAGAAGTGTGGAAACCACGGTATGTGCAGTCGAGTTTTAGTATTGACTTTAGGTTAATTAGAGCTGTTAGAGACTGAGTAGGAGAGACTGTCAACAGAGACTCCTGAAAGTTAAAATACAAGTTCTGCTTACTAACTCCATGCGTGTTTTTCTGAGAAATATCTACTGTCTGTCTGGAAAATCACAAATCCTTTTTACTTTTTTTCTCTTTTTCGTCCCACACATTCCTTTTAAAAATTAACTTTTGTCTTTAGTGCCACAGCTCAGGTGATCTCTGACACATCCTTATTTCAAGGTTCATCTCTCTGTAATTCATTAGACAAAGGAGATTTCAAGCTCACAGGGATCTTTATCCATTCAGGGGACGAAAGGGCCTCCTTTAAAATAGTAAATGAGGGGATTTGTAGAAAGACAAAGATATTTTTTTCCAGACCTGTTCTGTCACTTAGATCAATGTTAAGGCCATTAATGCTTTGATTTATGTTTGGGGGTAAGAGAACAAAGGAATCACACTCAGTTAGAATTGGGTTCCACATAGAGGCATTAGAACATTGTAATTGTGCATTTGTGTGGTGTATTGATAAAGGAAGAGAAGTGTTATGCTGATTTCCCTATTTTGTTCCAGGCCAAAGCTGTGGCCAGCTTCTTCAAGCTGTGACTCCTGAAACTGATTTTAGCCTTTACTTCTAACACCAGAATAAGTATCAAAATATTTTCAAAGAGACTAGTGGCAGTGCAAAGTGATTGGAGACAGGGATTTGGGACAGCCCTCTCTTGCCAGTGTCCACTACCTTCCCACAGATCCCGGGCCTTCTATGTGTCCTCACTGTGCTTTCTCCTTTCTCCTAATGTAATCCTCATCTTGCTGCTTTTTAAAAAAAAATTCTTTTGGATGTTTATTTATTTTTGAGAGAGAGAGAGAGAGAGACAGAGAGAGAGACAGAGAGACAGACAGAGCATGAGTGGGGTAGGGCAGAAAGAAAGGGAGACGCAGAATCCGAAGCAGTCTCCAGACTCTGAGCTGTCTGCACAGAGCCTAATGTGGGCCTCGAACCCACAGGCCATGAGATCATGACCTGAGCTGAAGTTGGATGCTCAACCGACGAAGCCACCCAGGTGCTCCCTCATCTCACTGCTCTGAAATAGCCTGGTCATTCTCTGTCTTCTCTACTTCCATGATGAGAATAGCTGTAATGGCTTTTCTCAGGGCCTGGCATGCCTGAGGACTTCACTTAATATGTACTTGATTAATAAGGAGAAAACAAAGAGGCTGGACTGATAGAGAAAGCTTGTGAGTCATGTGGACTTTGAGAATGGTACTTAGATTACTTTCAGAAGTAGAAAAGGAGAGAAAATGAAGTCTGTACCATTGGGCATTTTCTCATTCTGTGTAACAACTCATTCAAGTTTGATTCATTTATCTATTTGGGAGGTAATGTAGACAGGACCATTTGAAGGCTGACAGAAGGTAGCCTATCATCTAAGGGCAAAGTTGCCATACATGCTATAAACACTTTAGATTTTGAGGTATCTTTCTCAGATTAAAGAAGAAGACATAAGATTTTTAAAACTATCTCCTGTATCTAGAGCAAGCAGTGTTTTAAAATATTCTCTTTGGAGACTCTTTTTAAAAATTTTTTTTTCAACGTTTATTTATTTTTGGGACAGGGAGAGACAGAGCATGAACGGGAGAGGGGCAGAGAGAGAGGGAGACACAGAATCCGAAACAGGCTCCAGGCTCTGAGCCATCAGCCCAGAGCCCGACGCGGGGCTCGAACTCACGGACCGCGAGATCGTGACCTGGCTGAAGTCGGACGCTTAACCGACTGCGCCACCCAGGCACCCCTCTTTGGAGACTCTTAAAAACTGAGAACAAACTGAGGGTTGATGGGGGGTGGGAGGGAGGGGAGGGTGGGTGATGGGTATTGAGGAGGGCAGCTTTTGGGATGAGCACTGGGTGTTGTATGGAAACCAATTTGACAATAAACTTCATATATTGAAAAAAATAAAATAAAATATTCTCTTTGGCCTAATGAGAATGTAAGATTTGTTCTTTAAATAGCAAACAGAACATGTTAGATACCTATTGTCTTCTCAGCCTGATCCAAAAATGCATAGAGTGAGAGTAGAGTAGAATTGTTTTCTGGCACCAGAGTCAATAATGCAGTTGGGTTGGGAACAGCCTATAAAGAGAGACATGATGAATTGTTTGCTTATTGTTCAGGAACACTTAAGCTAAATTATGTTCCTTAATAATTATATCCAAATTCACTGACAACAATTCAAAATGAAGATTAATGTAAATGAAATTTTGATACAGTAAAAGAATTTATTATTGAAGGTCAGACTGAGGCCTGAGGTTTTGACCAACAGAGATTGGAAACTAGACATTGAGGCATTTTTCTAAGTTCTTTGCTGACTACAGAAAACCTAAATTGTGTGGAATTTTCAGATGACCAACTCCTCTGAAGAGTAATGGTAAACAGCTGATCTTTATATCCAGGGTGTATTGATCAATCTAACAATTCAGTACTGACCCCCTGATGAGGATCTGTAAATCAGGATAGATGCAGCCAACAGAATATCTGTAATAAATACACAGGCACTTCTTCTGTGCCTCAAACCCCTCCCCTTCCAACTCCTTCTCCGCATTCCATGAGATCCTAAACCATTAGAATCCAAGGCTTTATGCTAATCTCCTTTCTCCTTTGCCATATTCTTTAACAAAGCAGCACACTCTGTTTTCCAATCTTGTCATTCTCTTTTGTCCCAGGGTACTACATTCCAGCCTGATTCTCAGAACTCTTGCCTCTGCTTTGCTTCCTCTAGGCAGATGCACATCTTGCTAATTTTTTTGACCTCCTCAATGGTACAAAGGTCGTCTGTCTGCTGCCCTCTCCAAGTTGATTTGTGCAGTGAGGAAAGATGCAGACTCTGTTAGCTCTCTCCAATCTCTGTGCGCAAGAATGCTGGGACAGTATGCGGTCTTTAGAGTGAGACAGTGAAGCAAGTAATTCCCTGGAATGTTTTCTGAGATTCCATTGTTAAACTCCAGTTTCTCATTAATGGCTCTAAATGGTCACGATTGGAATTTTAAAATTCTTTTCTGTGTGTGTGTGTGTGTGTGTGTGTGTGTGTGTGTGCATGTGTGTGTCTATCTGTCTAGGGTTAGGGTGGAAGCATTGGGAGTATAGTGGTGGGTGGCGGTGAGCATTGTGATTTGAAAGTATTTAGGGTCTGAAGGCAAAATCTAAAAATAAGGCATCTTGCTAGGAAGAAAAAAATGGAAGGTAACTGTGGGTTCTAGATTGCTAGTGCAATTCAGCTTTCATTTGTAATTTGCTTAATAAAAATTTACTGACATCTTTTCTTCACAGTACTTCCCATTTTTACTTCACAGTAGCTACTGTGCTAGACACTGGGCAGTAAGATACAGACCCTGTCCGGAGGAAGCAACTGCCCCAAGACAAACAGGCTATTGAGAAGGATGCAGTGAGTTCTGGTGCAGATATTTGCAAAGCACTATGGAAGTATAAACATTACATTGTAAGCTTCTTGAGGGCAGAGGCTGCATCATATTTACCTTTGTGGGCTCAGCCCCTAGCTCAGTGTTTCGCACATAGGAAGTACTTGATAAATATTTCATGATTGATTAAGTGAATGAATGAGTGAATTCTGTCCCCTCCATCTGTACCAATCATTTCTCTCCTGTTTTGTCAACTGTTTCTTATTTTGGTATGTAGCTTTCTGTCTGTGATAAAGTTTTATAAATGTTTTACATATCTTCTATATTTCAGTCTTTACTCGGCAGCTAGTTTTAAATCAGTGATATTTATTGGTGAATGAGTTTGTAGCCATTCAGTGCCTTGGCTTGCCATATATAGAGTAATAAAATTGAAAATTTATTGGGGTAAATAGAACAGTTTTCAGATGCCAATGTTTTGCAGATGATTTTCGCCTGTGGTTCTCACATTTGGGAGGACATAGGAAAAGAAAAATAAACGAACTGACACCTTATACTTTGGGTCAGTCTTTAAGAAGAAGCAGTTAAAAAAAATCACCCAGTGACATTCATGCTAATATAATTTTTAAAAACGTTGATTTATTTTTGAAAGAGAGAAAGAGAGAAAGAAAAGAGAAGAAGAGAGAGAGCATGAGTAGGGGACGGGCAGAGAGGGAGACGCAGAATCTGAAGCAGGCTCCAGGTTCTGAGCTGTCAGCACAGACCCCGATGCGGGGCTTGAACCCCCAAACCATGAGATCATGACCTGAGCTGGTTGGATGCTTAACCAACTGAGCCACCCAGGCACCCCTCATGCTAATATACAGTGAAGCTTTGTCCTTGATGAGATGGTCATACATTTTCATTCAGATTTTAAAAAAAGGCAGCAACAGACTCCTCTCCCCCTGCCTACTTGCAATTTTTATATTATAAAATATTTTATAAATACAAAAGAAAATAATATAAAACAGAGAATAAAAAAATGAACCTCCCCTCTATTTAGAAATGACAGATGTTTACTACATGTCTCCTCCTCACTCACTCCTGGCCTCTCCCCTGTTGTTCTTTTGCTTGTACTCAAGAGAGACCAGTGTTCTGAAGGTGGATCCCAGATAACTAAGTTGTGGTGTATTTATAAATAGAAACAATGTAGTAGTGAAAAAGAGTGAACTACTGATTCATACATCAGCATGTTGGGTTATCAAAGACACACTGTTGAGTAAAAAGGAATCCACAGAAAAATGTATACAATGCTGCCGCATTGTATATTAGCTTAGATTTCAAAATCATGTAACATGTAACACTATGTCATTTAGAGATGTGTAAATATATAGTACAACTCTAATGAAAAACAATGTCTTTTAAACTATGTATATATATAAAACAATATAAATATATAAAACAATATATATATATAAAACTATATATATATATATGTATAACTTTCTTTGATCTCTTAGTTACATTAGTATCATCTTCATGCAAATAGGAAAAAACCTTGATTCATTATGCTGGCTGGCTGAATGGCACAGAATTCCAACAGACACATTCATTAAATGAAAATTTAGCAGCCTCAGGGATTATTCTCCTATCATTTGAATTTCTCCTGAAATTTAGGCAACATCACAGGATGTTTTTGAAGAGAACATGTATTTGCTGCAGTCCTTTTGTAGAGCTGTAAAACTGAAAACGTCAATCTAAAGGCCTCAGCAACTGATATTCACTTTGGCTCGTTATACTTGTGCTGAACTTCTTAGGTAACTAGGTGAGGTAATACTTAATTAGTAATAGTGTGAGGGAAGTAGAGGAAATATCAGTGAAATACAAGTAGGCTGGAGCAGAAAAACAAAGGTTGTCAATCCAGTGTAAATTATCTTATAAAAGTTGGGGTAATAAAAGCTAAAGTCAGATGTTTAAAATACTTGGGGCACCTGGGTGGCTCAGTCGGTTGAGTCCAACTTTGGCTCAGGTCATGATCTCACAGCTTGTGAGTTCAAGCCCCACGTCAGGTTTTGTGCTGACAGCTCTGAGCCTGGAGCCTGCTTTGGATTCTGTGTCTCCCTCTTTCTCTGCCCCTCCCCTGCTTGCACTGTTTCTGTCTCTCAAAAATAAATAAATGTTAAAATACTTTTGTGTGCCAGGATCTGTGATGTGTCTTTTTCTCATTTAATCTTTACCATGGCTCCTTTAAGTTAGGCATTATTATCCTTGGTTTACAAATGAGGGCACTGATGTTTACAGGAATTAAATTACTTGTCAAAAGTCATAAAGTTGGTACATGACAAAGCCAGGATTTTAATTCAGGTTCATTTGACTCTCAACTCCTAACTTTTCCCAAAATGCTATTAACGTTGCTTATCAAGGAGGAATACAACGAATTTTATTTTATGTGTGTGGGGTACTCTTGATTAAAATATCAAATAAAATAAATAAGTGCCAGTTTAGAAATATTGGTGCCTCTTGTTCAAATCATCATATAGATGGGAAGCTATTATCAATTAAATAATTTTTATTTCTTGGTCAAAATATGTAGCCCAGAGACCTTCTGACATGGAGTCAGAAGACCTGAGTTTGAGTTTCTCCTTGTCCACAATTAGTTGAAATCATGATGACACATTAAAACAGTGATTATCAATTTACCAAACTGTGCATTGAGAGTGGGTTTTAGCAGCTCCTGGGTGGCTTAGTCGGTGAAGTGTCCAACTTCGGCTCAGGTCATGATTTTGCAGTATGTGGATTCAAGCCCTGCATCAGGCTCTGTGCTGGCAGCTCAGAGCCTGGAGCCTGCTTCTGATTCTGTCTCCCCTCTCTCTGTCCCTCCCACTCTCACTTTTTCTCTTTCTCTCTCTCAAAAAAGGAAATAAACGTTAAAAAATAATTAAAAAACATAAATAGCATGGGTTTTAAACAAATATGGAAAGTCATTTCTTCAGCAGGCCCATTCAACAGTGTTTGTTAGAGCGCAGTGAATTTAAATGTATTATGTAGAATGCAAAGAATTGTACATTATGGTATGGAAAACCATTCCAGTCCATGCTTCTCTGATAACACTGATGGACATTTTGCCTTAGCTCTGCAGGATAATAGTATCAAAATATTGATAGTATTACAAAAAGCCACTACCCTACGCCAGTGGACATCTTCTGCTGATGACTAATGCAAGAGATAGATTTCCTTTACTTTGCTATTAGTAATTGTCCATTGGTATAGTGCACTGCATCTATTCCAGTGACCTGGGAAAGCTTAATTTATCTGTAAATTTATATAAACACCAAGCAGACAGTGTTCCAAAGGTATGTTTGCTTCAGTCTAAACTTTTTAAAGTTTTGGCTGTTGTCTATGTCAAGGCTAATTGTACTTTGCTTGTCTTGCCTCAATTGGGCCTCTTAGGTCTCTGTTACCCCTCTGCTGTTTATACAGTTGACAGCTTCTAGATTGGGCTCATGTTCTAGGCTGCTGCTTAGGATCTTCCTACCCTCCCATAAGGACAGGATGTGCCCTCCAAGAGAACCCCTTTGCTTGTGCTTATGTTCACCTTCCTGGCTCTGGCCACCTGCATATGGCAATCTTCCTTATTCTCCTCCTGCTATGTTGGCCTTGAGTTTTCTCCCCCATTTTCTTTCCTTTTCTTGTTGTTGTTGTTGTTGTTGTTGTTGTTGTTGTTGTTGTTGTTCTTCTTCTTCTTCTTCTTCTTCTTCTTCTTCTTCTTCTTCTTTGTTTTTAATGTTTATTTATTTTTGAGAGAGACAGAGACAGAATGCGAGTGGGTTAGGGGCAGAGAGAGAGGGAGACACAGAATCCGAAGCAGGCTCCAGGCTCCAAGTTGTCAGCACAAAGCACCACGCAGGGCTCGAACTCACCAGCTGTGAGATCGAGACCTGAGCCAAAGTCGGATGCTCAACCGACTGAGCCACCCAGGCGCCCCTCTCCTCCATTTTCATCTCAGACAGCTACCCAACCTTTTATTCTTGTTGGGATAAAACTGCTACTTCTAGTCTTTGTCTCAACCCTGCTACTCAAAATGTGACCCAAAGAGTTGCAGCATTGACGATACCTGGGTTTATTATACGTGAGAATCTTAGGCCCCACCCCAGACCCACTGAATCAGATTTTATCCACAGGTGATTCATATGCAACTTAGAGTATGAGAAGCTGCTCTAAAGTCCACTCCCTTATTCTGGACTCTGTATTAGTGTACTGTCAGCCAGAGGTCTTCTCAGGAAGTAAGGAAAGGTGCATTGTCATTTGCGTGGTACTTGTATGGTTTTTGTTTCTATTTTTCCTTCTTGGGTGTGTTTCATTCATTTGTTACCTGTCTGTGATCTTATGTTATTCAAACTCGGATGGAACTGCATGTGGGTATTACTTGTTAATTAGTACATTGATCTCTGTCTCTCTTTCTGTCTCTGTCACACACACATATGCATGTGTGTGTACGTGTGCCACACACACACAAACACACACACACACACACACACACACACACACACACACACACACACACCGTTAAATCAAGGAGGGCTTTGGCCAGAAAAGCCCTAACTCAGATCCAAACAACACAAAGTAACTGACTAGAATACTCTATTAAAGGTCTTGTGATGTATTTTCCATCCATCCTCAAAATATAGAAAACTACTAATTGATTTCACAAGCCTCTCAGAGCTTCCTCCTGTGTGTGGGCTGCCTAGGATTGCATGTTTTATGATATCTAGGAGTTATTCTCTCCTAGTATTCATTGGATTTAGCTGATTGTAATTTGTTTTGTCTGACTCATCCTTGATCTAATCTTTTCTTTTTCTTTTTTTTTAAAGATTTTATTTTTAAGTAATCTCTACACCCAACATGGGACTCGAACTTACAGCCCTGAGATCAAGAGTCACATGGTCTACTGATTGAGCCAGCCAGGTACCCCTAATTTTTTTTTCTATTGTAAGTACTAGAGAATCTTATATAATTTCTTCTTCCCTACTGTTGCTACCATTATTTTTTAAATCAAATTTGCTACAAGACAGTATAGTTTAAGTTATTATATTCAAAGTGTTTATAGAAATAAATTCAGAGAACACAATGTACAGAGGACAGATAGATTACTTGATACTATAATTCTTAGTTCTCTTTAGGAAAAAAATAAGTAATTTTCTGCAATTACTCTGTCAACTCCCAATTTGCATAAATATAATAAGCATCTCAATATTGAATTGGGTTCCAGTTTATGTGCACTATTGTAGTCTGTGAACAAAGAAACTTACACAGACCTCAATCCCTCTTTAGGAGATTTCAAGTAAAATGAGTAAGTTGCTTCTGGCTCTTCCTACCTTTCTTCTAATTTCCCTTTTTTGGGATACATTCCTAATGAAGCAAAATACCAGGAAGTGTCATCATTTTTATTTACTTCAGTAATTAATCTACTAGGATGCTTTGTTTTTTATATGAAACAATGATTTTACATGTATGTATCTTTAGGTACCTATTAAAGAGTATTAATATTTTAAGGAAAAACATCTATGCCAGTGAAGTATTTTTTAATTTATTTTATTAAAATGTTTCTTTATTTATTTTTGAGAGAGAGAGAGAATGTGAGCTGGGGAGGGGCAGAGAGAGAGGGAGGGGGACAGAGAATCCAAAGCTGGCTCCGTACTGTCGTAGAGCTCGACGTGGGACTCAAAGCCACAAATTGTGAAGATCAAGACCTGAGCCAAAGTCAGGCACTCAACTGACTGAGGCACTCAGGCATTCTAAGGATTTTTTTTCCATGCTAATGGAAAAAAGCTCTGGAAATCGAATATGTTGATGATACTGGAGGGGTTAGTGGTGGTGGTAGGTGAGATTTTTATGCAAATACAAGTAAAATGAAAACTTTTAGAGAAGAAGTGGATTCAGAAGAGAATGAGAAAGACAGGAACTGAAAATGAGATAGGCAAAATTTGAGAGACTGAGGAAATCAATTTTTCTAATAATCTTTAAAAAGGCAGAGAATTCCCAAATGAGATGGAGGAGGTTCTGGGATGCATGAAGATTGAGAGATGTCTGTTAGAACCTTAGTTTGGGTGAGTGGAGTTGTGCTGTAGGCAGAATGGAGAGAAAAGGCTTGCCAAAGGATTTAATCTAGAGAATAGTAGCTATGAAAGAGTTTCTTCCTGAATTCAAGGAAGTTGACCTGGGGGCCATGTTAGAGATCTATCTATCTATTTATGTCTATTTATGTCTATAGATCTATCTATCTATCTATATATATAAATACACACACACACACACTTACTATGTATAATATGCTTATATTATATATAATTTATATATAAATATAAAAAATGTTTGATTAGTATATAGATTTAATAAATCTATCTTTCATTTATCTACATTTCATTGGAGAGATAAAACAGAAATGAGAAAAAATAGATATGATTTAATTTTTTTTTTTACATTTATTTATTTTTGAGAGACAGAGAGAAACAGAGCGTGAGCAGGGGAAGGGCAAAGAGAGAGGGAGACACAGAATCTGAAGCAGGCTCCAGGCTCTGAGCTGTCAGCACAGAGCCCGACACGGGCTCGAACCCAGGAGCTGTGAGATCATGACCTGAGCTGAAGTCAGATGCTTAACTGACTGAGCCACCCAGGTGCCCCAAAATAGATCTGATTTAAAAGAAAAAGTACCACATAGTGGGGCACCTGGGTGGCTCAGCTGGTTAAACGTCTGACTTTGGCTCAGGTCATGATCTCATGGTTTGTGAGTTCGAGCCCCTCATCAGGCTGTCTGTTGTCATTGCAGACCCTGCTTTGGATCCTCTGTCTCCCTCTTTCTGCGCCTCTGACATTTGCGCGCGCGCGCTCTCTCTCTCTCTCTCTCTCTCTCTCCCTCCCTCTCTCTCTCTCTCTCTCTCTCTCAAAAATAAATAAACAGTAAAAAAATAAAAGGAAAAGTACTATGTAGACAAGGTAAGAAGGAATTAAGCCTTAGGCCAGAAAGGGAGTAAAATAGGCAAATGATGGTGTAGAAAAGACAGAGTAAAAGTAAACTAGTTGAATTACACAAATGGGCTCATGGCTTATACATATATAATTATTTTATTTGATCTCACTGTAGTTTGAACTCCAAAATTCCATCACAGTGAAAACCGTTGGTACTAGAGCTCAGAGTACATATGCGATCCTGCAGGAGGCACTGTGGGAAAATACCAGGACATGGTTTTGTAAGAGGAGAGGAGCTAACTCTTGGGGAAGAGTCCCCTCAGACCCTAAATAGGAGCCACAGAGTGTTTCTTAGAGAGATAAGATGAGAAGGTAGTCTTTTCAGTACATCTTCCCCTATTCATATTCTAATCCACACCTGTTGCCATGGTTTCCTTGGCCCACAGCATCCATCAGAGCAGTATCCCATCCTCCTGAGGCCATGACCTGAGTTTCTGTCTGGCACAAAGTTCCCCTGAGAAAATTGACTTCTGTGCTACTTCCTCAGGACCTTTCAGGCCCGAAATGACCTTTCAGGCATCATAATGACTTCTGATTAATAATTGAATTGAATCATAAAGTAATTTATTTAATCATTAAATAATCTATAATTATTGATTAGTTTTTCATACTTTTAATGGAGCATTTTTTTACTACTTTCTAGAGAAATTATATTTAAAGAGAAACATCTTAGAGACATAAATGACTTAACCCAAAGAAAAGAATCAACAAAGAGCAAATCTCTGAACCAGAGGTGTCAGTGTTGAGACTGGGAGACCAAGAGGTCTTTACACACCTAATCACATGTATATCACTCTCATGAGAACCAAAACAAGCTGTAACACAGCTCACTGTCACTTTATTAATAGGACACTACTATTACAAGAAATTCTTGTTTGGGAAGATAAAGTTAAAAATAACTTTATTACTTATTTCAAGAATTTATGGAACACATTCCCCCCCCCCCCAAAACAATAGACCACATAGCTAGCCTCCTTATCCCTTCTCCATACTAGGTCTCTCTATGAGATTCAGCTAATAACTGGACTCTCCTCATGTCTCCCTTCTAAATCTCACCTTGTTCCTCCTATCCTAACAATTTTGTCATGACTTTTGTCCAATTGCAATTAAGGTCCTTCACTTCCACTTCCCACCAATGAAAAATTCACCTTAGACCAGACCCCAAACCTCATAAGAATCTTGTCTTTGCTCTCTTCCAAGATGCTACTAAGTCATTGTCAAAGTAGTGGTCTTCCTTACTGCAGGAAGCAATAAACTTGCCTTTGCTTCAGTTACAGGTTATTTGGGGTAGTATTTTCAGGGAATCTATAGTTGATACACTGGTCCCCAGTGGGTTTTGTAAATAGTGATACTGCAGATACTTTTTGGAAGGTTAAATGTTTAAAGATGCTTGTGGACTTCCCAGTAGAAGACCTGTGGTCAGAACACAGACATTTCTGCTTGGGAACTGTCTTAGAAACCAACAAAGAGCTGCCCTCTCCAACTTACCCATGACCCATGACCTTATTGTAATGAAAGTTTTGAGGCATCAGAACTCTATTTTACTGTCATTTCATCCATTATTATGTGTCTCCAGAAGAGAACTGTGTAAGTTCATACAGAAATGATAGAACATATTGGGTGTTTATGAAGGGTGAAAAATGTGTTAAAACACCAAATGTTTATGTATTTGTTTGTTTATAGTTAGCACTTAGAATGTCTTCACAGAAAGCATAGAATAATTAGAAAATTCACTTGAGCTCACTAGGATGTTTAGAGAGATGTGATTAATGCTTGTAAAGAGAATCATATTCACACAAGTGTCATTCCTACTGCAAAGTACAAATGGTTTTCTGATAGCAGAAGAAAGTTTATTTACTTTTTGGGGTGGCCAGTCCTCTGTTATCAAAATGTAGCCTGCCCAGTTAGCAAATTTCACTCCTTGTTAAGTGAATACTTCTCCACTCATGCAATTCTGAAAAATGCACTTACTGCTGATTTAAAAGTGCCCCATGCTTCTTGTATCAGATTAGAAACCCGAAGGACCATTGACCATAAGTAGTATTGAAAATAGATTTATAATTTTGAGTTAGGTTGCAAGATGGAACAGGGACTTTGCTTAATTCACTTTATTGGAGCCTAGTCAAGTCTTCCTCAAAGGACTTAGTTATAGTGATATTATCTGCAATAAAAATTTCTATTAATAGCATTAATAAATGGACATTAATAATGGCAGGCAGCATTTATTGACTCTTTACTAAGTGCTCTTTACTAAGAGGACCCTGTGCTAATGCTTTAACTGCATCGTCAGATTTCATCTTTGCAACACCCATGTGAGGTGTGTGCTGTTATCATCACCATCACATCTATTGACTAACTGAGACTTTAAAAATTACATAACCTGCCCAAAGACACATTAATAAGTGGCCATGTGGGGCTCATTCCATTGTTGCTTGACAATGAAGTCCTTCCTTGTTCCCATTTGCCATGTTGTGAGAAGCCAGTCCCCTAAGAATAAGGACCGTATCTCATATTGTAGCTCTGTTAGAGTGAGTACCTCTGTGCACATATTACACAAAATATAATAATGTCTTGATTGATTCAAAAAGTATTAAGTGATATGAACAGATGGCCACTGAAAAATGCTGGAGAGGATAACAGATAATTTAGTGGAAATGCTTTTTACCTCCTCTCAAAATGTAAGCTGACTTAGGTGTTTCATCACTTCTAAAAATCAAAGGAGCCAAGTTTCTTTCATTCATTTAATACACTTTTATTCATTGTAAGCTTACTTTGGGCTAGACATTGTGCCAAATGCCCTGGAAACAGAGTTGAGAAAAACATGATCATCACTTTCAAGTCCACTGGGAGAGTGAGAGAAAAAGACAAGGAATTCAACAATTAAAACACCATGTGATATGGAACAAAGTCAACAGTCTAGAAATAGAACTCTGCAGGTATGGCCAAGAAGTGCAGAATGATTCAGTAGGGGAAGGGCAGTCTTTTTAGCAGATAGCATTAGAACAATTGAATATCCATAGATGCAAAAATGAACCTAAACTTAAAACTCACATGTTACACAGTAATTAAGTCAAAATTGATCAGAGATATACATGTAACACGTAAATCTATAAAACTTTTAGAAAAAAAAATAGAAAAGCTTCTTGACAGGGTTTAGCAAAGAGTTCTTAGACATGACATCAAAAGCATAGTCCATAAAAGAAAAATCAATAAATTGGACTTTATGAAAATTACACTTTCACTCTGAGAAAGATTCTTTTAAAAGAACAAAAGGACACATCACAGATGGGGAGAAATATTTGCAAATCACATTATCTGAAAAAGGACTTGCAGACAGAATACATATAAAGAACTCTCTAAACTTGGTAACAATAAGACAACCCAGTTAGACAATGGGCAAAAAATCCTGAACTTCTCTAGAGAGGATATACAGATGTCCAGTAAGCTGCTCAACATAAATAGCCATTAAGGAATTGGCTAATTAAAACAATAATTAGGTATCATCACGTACCTATTATCAGGACAAAATTAAAAAAATGACAATATCAACTTTTGGCGAGGATTCAGAGCAACTAGGTGTCTCATACATATGTTGCTGGTGAGAATGCAAAATGAAACAGCTCCTCTGATGAACAGTTTGGCAGGTTTTTTTTAAAGTTTATTTTATTTAATTAAGTAATTAATTTAGTAAGAGATAATCTTTAATTTATTTTTTTTAAATTTACATCCAAGTTAGCATATAGTACAATAATGATTTCAGGAGTAGATTCCTTAATGCCCCTTACCCATTTAGCCCATCGACCCTCCCACAAACCCTCAAGTAACTTACCCTTGGTTTCTTCTCCATATTTCAGAGTTTCTTATGTTTTGTCCCCCTCCCAGTTTTTATGTTGTTTTTGCTTCCCTTCCCTTATGTTCACCTGTTTTATATCTCAAAGTCCTTATATGAATGAAGTCATATGATTTTTGTCTTTCTCTGACTGACTAATTTTGCTTAGGATAATACCCTCTAGTTCCATCCACATAGTTGTGAATGGCAAGATTTCATTCTTTTTGATTGCCTAGTAATACTCCATTGTATATACATACCACATCTTCTTTATCCATTCATCCATCCATGGACACTTGAGCTCTTTCCATACTTTGGCTATTGTCGATAGCACTGCTATGAACATTGGGGTTCATGTGCCTCTTCGAAACAGCACACCTGTATCTTGGATAAATACCTAGTAGTGCGATTGGTAGGTTAGAACTAGGGTAGTTCTGGTTTTAATTTTTTGAGGAAACTCCATAGTGTTTTCCAGAGTGGCTGCACCAGTTTCCATTCCCACCAGCTGTGCAAAAGAGATCCTCTTTCTCCACATCCTCGCCAACATCTGTTGTTGCCTGAGTTGTTAATGTTAGCCATTCTGACAGGTGTGAGGTAGTATTTCATGGTGGTTTTCATTTGTATTTCCCTGATGATGAGTGATGTTGAGCATTTTCTCATGTGTTGGTTGGCCATCTGGGTGTCTTCTTTGAAGTGTCTATTCATGTCTTTTGCCCATTTCTTCACTGGATTATTTGTTTTTTGGGTGTTCAGTTTGCTAAATTCTTTATAGATTTTGGATACTAACCCTTTGTCTGATATGTCATTTGTAAATATCTTCTCCCATTCTGTCAGTTGCCTTTTAGTTTTGCTGTTTCCTTTGCTGTGAAGAAGATTTTTATTTTGATGAGGCCCCCAATAGTTCATTTTTCCTTTTGTTTCCCTTGCCTCCAGAGATGTGTTGAGTAAAAAGTTGCCGTGGCCAAGGTCAAAGAGGTTTTTTTCCTGCTTTCTCCTTGAGGATTTTGATGGCTTCCTGTCTTATATTTAGGTAATTCATCCATTTTGAGATTATTTTTGTGTATGGTGTAAGAAAGTGGTCCAGGTTCATTTTTCTGCATGTGG